>NC_068358.1:76542195-76697195 GCF_020536995.1 Dreissena polymorpha
GGTCTGTACAAAATGCGGTCTGCCAAACTACTCATCTTCCTTGTCCGAATCCTTTGTCTCCCTGTCCGATACAAACAGCTTTATTGCTTTGGACTCAGATTATATTAATGAGTCCACTGGAATATCGCTGAGTGCCAGTGTCTCAAAAATACTTATTTGTTTAAAAAGATCATGATAACCTTTAGAAAAACCCTCACTAATGAGCGGGCTCTCCATTTTATCCCATTAAAAATTGTGAAATATTTCAAAAGACATCATTAAGTATGTTAACTGGGTCGCGCTTTATTCTCCCAACACAGATCGTAAAAAGTCACGTGGTATAAGCACCGTGTCTATAATACAAAATTATTTTTTTAAATAAATTCTAACCTTAGACTCAACAACTTTGGCTCCGAGTCTGACTCTGTGTTGTTGTTTTTTTTGGATGGACCACAACATTCATCCAGCGGGCTTTATTGTTAGGAAGACAGTGCCGCGTAACGCTGTATTATATACCGCAAGAAACGTCAACTTATATAATTAACGTTCCAATGATTATGACATATGACAACACATTGACATTGTTAATTGGTATAATTGCAATCAAAACAATTTTCGAGATCACCCAGACGCTTATTTAATGTAAATGATACTTACTATTATGCAGACGATGGATAATAGACAGTTTGTTTGGTAGGGGCACCTCTATGTCGGAAATCGGGGAAATTGGAACATCTGGTCATGTTGGCTTCACAAAAAAAACTTACACGAAAAAAAGGCTTTAGCGGCTGTGGGGGGGGGGGGGGGGCTCGGTTAATCCGTGGCTGTAACATTATTAATCAATGTTGAACATTTCTGATCTTGCTTACAATATGTCAATTCGTTCTGCCCTCAAGTTGATAAACGAATGCGAGAAAAAAAGGAAAGCCGACTTTTTAAGTACTTTGTTCTGTACATTCGCATTTTATTCAGATGTTCAATCTACGTTATTTGTCATTATATATGGCAAATGATCCACTTTATCATGTGCGTTGAATTGCGAATGTTAATTAAAAATATAAACGTTCTATTTACTTTTTAGCTCGACTTTTCGAAAAAAAAAAGACCTATACTACTTGCCCCGGCGTCGCCGTCGGCGTTGGTGAAAGTTTTTTATAAAGTCAAATAACTTTAACAATATCAAAGATAATTAACTCAAACTTGGAATTAATCTTTACGGCAATAAGACAGTTGTGTATGTCAAGTTGCATAAGTCTGTCAGCATTAGTTTTAGAGTTATGCCCCTTTTTATACTTAGAAAATTGAAAATTTGGTTAAGTTTTGTGTTTAGGTCCTCTTTATTCCTAAAGTAACAAAGCTATTGCTTTCATACTTGCAACACTTACGAACTATCATAAAGGGACTGTGCAGGCAAAGTTATGTAACTCTGACTGGCATTTTGACAGAATCATGGCCCCTTTTTTACTTAGAAAATTGAAAATTTGGTTAAGTTGTGTGTTTTGGTCCATTTTACACCTAAAGTATCATAGCTATTGCTTTCAGACTTGGAACATTCGCTAACTATTATAAGGGGACTGTACAGGACAAGTTGCATAACTCTGGTTGGCATTTTGACGGAATTATGGCCCTTTTTTTACTTAGTAACTTTGAATTTTTGTTAAATGTTGTGTTTAGATGCTATTGCTTTCAAACTTCAAACACTTTCTTACTATCATAAGGGTAGTGTACCTGGCAAGTTGATTTTGACCTTGAACTTTGAATGACCTTGAATCTCAAGGTCAAATAAATAAATTTTGCTTAAATTGCCATAACTTCTTTATTTAGGATCAGATTTGATTCATACTTTGACATAACAACGCTTACCTGACAAACCACAATGGACTCCACCCAAACCATCCCCCAGGCCCCACCCCAGAATCCACTCCCCCCCCCCCCCAAATATGTTTTTTCCTTTTTTATGCCCCCGGTAGCAGTTGAACTGTCCGATAGTATGTGACGTCCGAAAACTTTAACATTGGCCATAACTTTTGCAATATTGAAGATAGCAACTTGATATTTGGCTTGGATGTGTATCTAATGGAGATGCACATTTTGAGTGATGAAAGGACAAGGTCGTCCTTCAAGGTCAAAGGTCGAATATATGGCGTCTGTCCGTCCGTTCGAAAACTTTAACATTGGTTATAACTTTTGTCATATTGAAGATAGCAATTTGATATTTTGCATACATGTGCATCTCATAGAGCTGCACAGTTTGAGTGCTGAAAGGTCAAGGTCATCCTTCAAGGTCAAAGGTCAAGGTCAAAGGTAAAATTTTGCAATATTAAAGATAGCAACTCGATATTTGACTTGCATGCGTATCTCATGGAGCTGCACATTTTGAGTGGTGAAAGGTTATGTTCATTCTTCAAGGTCAAAGGTCAAGGTCAAATTTTGCAATATTGAAGATAGCAACTCAATATTTGACATGCATGCGTATCTCATGGATCTGCACATTTGAAGTGGTGAATGTCAAGGTCATCCTTCCAGGTCAAAGGTAAAATCTTTCAATATTGAAGATAGCAATTCGATATTTGGCGTGCATGTTTCTCTAATGTAGCTGCACATGTTGAGTGGTGAAAGGTCAAGGTCATCCTTCCAGGTCAAAGGTCAAATTTGGCAATATTTAAGATAGCAACTCGATATTTGGCACGCATGCGTATCTCACGGAGCTTAATTTTTTGAGTGATGAAAGGTCAAGGTCATCCTTCTTGGTCAAAGGTCAAGTATATGGCTTTAAAGCGGCGCAGTATGGGGGCATTGTGTTTCACGAACAAAGTACAGGTGGTTAGCATGTGGCTATGATATTTATTAGTGAAAACATCATTTTGAATGATAAATAATCATATTATAACGCACAGTCAACTTTTCTTAAAAAAAAATTCACTTTCAAATATATATATATTACAAGGTATCAAACTCAAAATCAATCAAAATGATAATTTCACTCAATAATATCATAGCCACACGCTGACTACCTGTGGAACAAAGCTCTAACAACACTTACAACACTTACCTGACATGCCACAATGGACTCCACCCAAACCATACTCAGGCCCCACTCCAGAATCCCCCCCTATTTTTTTTCATTTTTTTCTTCTTATTTTTGAAATATCATATAATAAATGACCACACACCCACATTATTCCCTCTCTCCACCCCACACACACACAAATGATTTTTTTTAAACATGGTAAAAAACAACAACAAATATTTTTTTTTTTTTTGAATGACCGTCCAACCATCACATCCAAGCTATTGCTTTCAATCTTTAAATATAATCTAATAAGTTTGTTTTATGTCTTTATAAATGTTCAATAGACTGTGCAAAATATACCTGAACTCAGAATCGTCTATAATGTACCACTTCTTTTGAAAATAACCGATCAATATGTTTCAATTATGGGCCTCTTCCAGTTTGAATATGACTATATTACCTTGACTTTTTTTGAATATGAACTATTTCCCAATTATTCTGTCAAGCACTCGAAAAGTCGAGCGCGCTGTCTTCTGACAGCTCTTGTCAATAACTCTCGTATCGATAAAATTTTCAAGACGTTAGCGTTGTTTCCTTTCTCCCTTCGCTCGCGTAATAGAATATATTTACTTAAGAGCAGGATCCTTATTATATCGGCAAAAAAGTAACCGTATTCAGTATCAACTATTATTAAATGTCTGCCTTCAATAACTCCAGCTTGGTTGAGAAAGTTCCCTTCTGGATCTACATTGTACGTATATTCGAGTTATTTCCCATTTTTGTTGGGCAGGTATTGGTCAACGTTAAGACGAACAATTTCACGAACCGCAATTGATATTGTGCAATTCGGTACGCGTTAACGAAGGCAGAATCTTTGTTTCGGAGTTATTTAATGAATAAGTTGTGTACTCCAAGTTGTGGTCTTCTGAGGATCCGCGACATCGCCCTATAGACATGCTGCATCGAAGTAGCCATTTGTTTTTATTACAAGTTTGACATTCAGTTTAAGAATAAACCAGTATAACGTACATTTATATATCTTCGTACTTTGTATGATTCAAGTTTATATTTAAAGTGTTCGTAGAGCGGAAAAAGTATTTGATGTCACTTTTCATTTGTTTAGTCACCATTCAATATAATATAAAAATTAACTCTGTCGTCCAAGTCAAACTGTTCACAAACACTAGCCGTGTTTTCCCAGTGTGGCGATTATCAAAAGTTCGATGCTTTTCGTTAAATGTTGTATTTATGAATGTCATAAGATGGACGAATCTATTTGAATGTTTGCTATCTATTAGTTTGTAATTTATTCGTATTTCGAAAAAAATCATTCAACTCTTAAAAACCTAAAGTGAATCAATTGTCGTGCGAAACAATATTTTTTTGTTTAAACATTTAGTAACATCGGGTTTCTCCATGCGTTGCAAACTTATTTTATCATGCATATCCTATACAATGCATGTTTATCAAATGAGCATTGACATTTAACTTTTCATTTGACATAACGATGGGTATTTTCCGTGCAAACAACATGTTATTTACATTTGCTTTTACCTGAAACAGGCCAATAAATGTAAACATTATCATAAAAACAAATAGTCTAATATCACTGTTTTTATAAAAATATAAAATATCTCTTTGTGATTATGCTTTATTCATAAATTTAATAAATCTCTATTTAGCTTATGATGTTTCTCATTCTTTAAGACACGTGTCTTCCTTTAATGATGGCCAGGTTTAACCTATCGTATAAAAAGAGTCCTGCGAGGTAAGCTTACTCATATATCAATTAACTTTCAAAATAAATATATAATAAAAACATAATAAGCGAAAATGGTTATGTAGTTGATTGTTCATATCAATTTATACGAGTCTTTCTCTCATTAGTTATGTTTTCGATAGTTAGTGTTAAGTGTACGTATACGTATTTCTTTGAACGTTTTGTTTCATTTTTATTCATAGTGTATACACATTCGTAACATTGCAATTTTAATCATTTGTTTAATAGAATACTGTTTTAATTGATCATAGGTACGGATAATGCGGTGCACTCTGCTATATGAGAATTCACAACTGTTAACACTTTTCATACATTTTTTAATTGCGGTGAAATAAGAGGTTCACTATTGCGTTTTGTTTTCTGTTGGAGTCAGATTGTTTTATACGTGAACGATATATAGACATATGTTTATTGTATATGTTCGATGTTTATTACATTTATTCGTGTGTTTAGTGAAATGTAATCTATTTATTTGTTTATGAAGCTACACTTCACTCTGATATTTCCACTGTATTCGAAAGAATATTGCCATGCTAAATGTACAACACTACACACGTTGTACATGCCGTTTTCCATTACCATAATAATCATCTTTGTAATAAGCGTTATGATTATAGCCATCAATTTAATCGCCATCTTCCTCGCACACAGTCAGAAAAAACAGCAAAGCTTATAGCTACAGGTTTATTAAAAAAAGATATATGGAAACATAATAATTATTATGTACATCTCGGTAGAAATACAAATACACAAATAAAGGTACAGGTGTAATCATGATCCGTAATACCCATGCAAGTTTATTAAAGATTTATTGTTTAAGTTTACTTCAAGATGAGGCTGAAAATTAAAAAGACATTTTAATCAATACAGTTAAATGGATATAGAGACAAAAGTCTTGGGAATGTTATATACATTTCAAAACGGTGTTCGTTGAACTCATAGTGCACATATGATTCTAAGCAATTGATATAGAGAAGGGAAGGTCTTCTCCAGGTCTATTCATAACACGTTCAAGGTGACCTTTTGTCATTTGTTGCGTCACTGATTTGCTGAAATATATAAATTAAAACTGTACACTTAGAGACACTCCTAACGCATCACTTAATCATATCAATATAGCTCCCGTATTTTTGATCGGATTGTGTTGAAATTTGGACCAAGAATAATTCAACACATATCTAATAACTCATGAAAATTTAATTGAAATTGAAAAACAACAAAATGTAAAACTTAACAAATTAAAAACGTCACTTCAAAAGTCAAATTCGCAGACTCGTACAACGTAAAATAATAACAATGTGAAAATAAAACGCATAAACTTACACGTCTTAATAACTGACCGGCTTGCAACATGTCGATTGAGCAATTTCGCTCGTAAATATTCATACGAGCCATAATGTTTTTCTTAAATTAATGTTATGTTGTTCTTGTGTAAAAACTTACCTAGAATTATGAAATTGAAATTAAATTGGAATAACATGTATATCGCCTTTTACTACACTTGGTGATTTTTCTAACGCAACACTTTTAAAAGTTACATGTCTCAGTAATGAGTAAATATTTTTATTTAAAATTGCACATGTGATCATTTGACTACAGTATATTCAAGCTAACAATACAATCATTCATTCGTAACGATCGGACGCTTTAGCAAGTGGGAAAGGTAGCCTGTAAAATGTTAAGTGCGCGATTGCGCTCCTGAATATTCATACGAGCTATATTGTTTTGTAAATTAATTTTATGTTTTCCTTATGTAAGAACCCACCTTAAATAATTAAATTGAAATAAAACTAGAATTAAATCGCGTTTCAACATTTTCACGTGCGAAAATATAGGACCACACCTACCTCACATGCTGAAGCGTCCAATCGTCACGGATGAATGATTTTATCGTGAGCTTGCATAGAACGTAGTCAAATGATCGTATGTAAAATTTTAAATCAATATCTTAACTCGTAACTGAGATATTCAAGATTGAAAAGTGATGCGTTAGAAGTGTCTCCAAGTGTATTAATTCCAAACATTATGTTTATTATATTCGAAACATGTTTCAAAATCTACAGCACCGAAGATAGTTTAATAATCGTAAAATGTGACTGCATATACCTTACGCTGATATTCTCCATAGCTCCCAGTAGTTGAATGCATATCTCCCGTATAAATAGCACACCCATTCCTTATACAGGTATCTAACCCAATTGTAGGTAAATGTCCTGTAGATGATCAGGTTACATTGATAACCTGATGCCTGCCTCTTCTGTATTGACGACTCTGGCACTTCTTGAAATTAGATCAAACACATCAACAACCTTTGGAAATGTTAATGTCAATAGATTTCCTCAATGGCTAAATATATCCTACAACTATATTATTTTATAGAAGGAAACTTTAGGGGTTCGATAAATTTTGCTTTTTATGCTACTTCATGTACTTCGACCACTCTTTTGGTAAGCCCCGTGCAAACCTTTATTCAACTCGTCGAATAAATCACGTACACAAAGATACTCACATAATATTCTCTTTATTTCCTAGTGCATACAAACATGTTTAAATGAACACATAACGCTGTCAATCTTCATAACTCATTTTTCATATTACAAAGTCTTCTATTCATGTCTCTAAAAGTAGTTTTATGAGTATTACGATTTACTAATAAATGAACATATTGTACACAGTTTTACATATACAACAAACAACTGAAATATCAACTGTATGAAATAAAGTCATGCATTTATAACAATTACTTCTAGACACACAAAAAACATGTTCATCTTAAATTGAAAACAATCACCATCCCAGACAAAAGCTATCAATTCACGCAACCTAAAGTAACATACAGAATGTTAGTCTAGGCATTAAAACAATGCTGGTCATTAATTAACTATTTAGCTTGTTTGACAGAAGACAGTTTAATGAGGCATTCGAAGAACTTACCCTCCATCCAGAAGATGTCAGTGTCCTTGCACATTTCCTGGACACGTGGTGCTGACGTCAGATAAGATGGCACTTTCCGGTCTGTTAACTTCCAGTGTTGCGATTCCACCTTGTTGTCATAGGGGCCAGCATCCTACATGGCATATATATTATCATTGTTATATCAATTTAATATGGATATATGACAATACTTTTTATTGTGTATTTTAAATTGTAAGCGTTATGACCAAAATAGAAGGATTACATCTCCGTGATTGAAGAACTTACATCTGTTGTCTGGTCAGTGTCGGGGGAGATGTTGGTCTTGCTGCTATTGAGGAATCGGACATAGCACGGTCCCCGTATCTTTGTCTGGACGTCAGTGAAACGCTCAACTGATATTCCCTGTTAAATAAAAGAACAATTAATGCTCGATTTATAAGGAATAGACACTTATCAATTATTTGGAGTTCCGGTGTGTATGAATCAATTCATTCGCATGTAAGTCAGTTATTAAATACGCTTATTGTACATCCGTAAACAAAACAGCAGATGTTACTAAAAATACTGGAAGAATACTGTTTTTTACTATTCTCACACAAATGGAATTTAAGAGGTAAACAATTCAATTTTAATCACATTATGGAGTCATGCACTGCAAATGATGAAACGCTTGTATAGTCAAAACTCACGTTAACGTAGTCATAGATGACATGGACGCTGTTGGGAACGTGTATCTCGGTCATGTCCTTGGTCTTGTTCACTTTCTCCTCCATGTAATGACCTTCTTTGTCTCGGAAAGTGTGCCACGCCTCCTGGAGATGGAAAGGGTTATGAACATGATATCGCGGGAACCGACATACGTTATAATTATTCATAAAAAGTGGTAACACATTAACTGAAAACATACTTTTTACATCCGTTTATACTCAGATGTGATTTAATGTATAAAATCCACATGTTATTGCATAAAAAGCACATCCGTAGGATTGTTTAAGCTACCCAAATTATATTTAGTGCTTTCATGAGTATTCAAATTACACGCTCGTTTAATTTGTTTCAAATTGTTTTTGTTTCTATATCTCATTTCAATATGGTATTTTGATATGTGTCCAACGTCCGATTGAAATTTAGTTTATTAGTAAACAGCAACTGGCACTTGACAGTTATTTCAAATACATCGACGCGGACTGATGAAAAATGATTTACGGATATATTTATTGACGTCACTAAAACGAGTCATGCTTGAGTGATAATAACATATAAACCAGGGATAAAATACAACATCCACATTAAGTTAAATAATATACGGTGCGGCTTTGTTATTTGATAGACTGTTTAATTTAGAATTACCTGGTACGTATCCTTAGTAAGCCTGATGCCAAAGTACACGGCCACCACAATGACGACTGCCACTAACACAAATCCGATGAAGGCAATCGCAACATTTCGTACGAACTTCGGTTTGCCTTTCTGCAAATCCCCTGGCTGTATGGAATTTATTCCATGGGTTATTGAAACACTTTGCAAAAATGGCACTCATAACAATATAACAACTCTGTACAATAATTGTTTTTATTTTTAAAGTTTAAGCTGTACACGTTTTTTTTCAATTGACTTCTCACCGTTTTCAGAATTCTTTTCGTTTCGTATTTCAAGATTCACAAAACACATTAAGAATAAGAATAATAATTTTTAAGAATTAGATAATAAGAACATGAACTTTACTTGTGAGATGGTCACTGGATAGCTGGTCTTTGCCTCCTCCATACCTAGTGTGAGTTTCATCTGTAAGTCTTCTGCGTTGTTTCGAAAGTCTTTTGTCGGTTTGAATCTGCTTTAATTCTGCAACCCTTTTTATAGAAATTTCATTCACAGATGATTGCATTAGGTGTCAACATGTTTTGGAACGTATGACTTGTTTGTACTAGGTCACCGTGATCTTGGCTGAGTTTACTATTTCTGTGCGACAGGATTTATTGCGCATGAAATCAACACGTGTTATTGCGACTTATTGATTGCATCTGCATACGCTGTGGGGGTGGATATATTAGGTGTTTTTGCCAAAGCATTTTAGATTGATTTTGCCTAATTGTCTTAAAAAAACTCTCGTTTTTAATATGAAATGTATGTTGATTCTTATATGGCTTGGTTAATTATTTCTGGTATTAATTGCATTGGTATTCCTCTCAAATGATGTTCTAGTAGCATACGCTAATTCTGTAACACAAGTTTTTTTCTGGCGCGAGATATATTTGTGGACTTTGTTAAATTGGAGGTTGCACTATTTCGAAATTAATCAACACATAAGGGAATATTGAAACTAGCCAGTCTTTATGTTAACTTCTTAGTCTTTTATTTATGGAATATAAATAATAAATGAACAATGGCCTTAGCATTTTGCAACCAATTGTTGTTTACTGCACTAAATTGGCTACGTGACATGTGCACTGTATTAACACGGGTTTTTCGTAAATACAAATGTTATGCACCAAATCGCTTCCGTGTTCTATTTTACAATGTAAACCAATAATTGCATACTAGTTGTAAATGATATCGTCGTTTTGAAATTGAAGGTAACCCAGTGCCTTTTAACTGAGTCATCTTTAAAGGCAACTTATGTAGATGGTTTGATTTCTACTGAATTGTCAAACGGGTAAATTATCTGGATGAAAGTTGGGACGCATTTATGAGGTTTCCTTTTTCAGATATGTAGGCTTATTGGTTTTGATGCAATATATAAGTGTCCATAGATATTGAATATTACTTGCATAAATGACATTTTGATTTCATTCGATTCATAATTATAATACCAATTAAAGTCCTCCAAAAACCAATTGCTTCTTGACATTACGTTTCATATGTTGAGTGACATATCATTCTTATGAAACATATCTCATAAACTACAAATCATGATATTACTCTAACAATTCATCCACGAGACTGAATGTACGGGTAGTCTGCATCTGTTTTATGAATAACCATTGGGTACGTTAATTAGCTGTTGTCTTCATGTAAGTATATGAGGCATAAAACAATGATTGCCAAGTGTAGCATTGTCAGTGACTTCACTATGTTGATATGAATGCCTGTTGGGGCCGTCATTAATGTGTTGTTTATGATGGGTTTAACAACGCGATTTTGGTTAGAGACTTATGACCAAGTTTACGTTTAAAATGAACATGATCATAATGTAAAATATTTTGTCTAGTGCCTATTTAACTGTACGCAAAACAAAATATGCTAAATAAAACGCAATAATTGGAATAGCTGTTTAAAATCGGAATATGTGTGTTTAAAGTTTGTTAATCTCTATAATCATTATACAACAACTCGGAGACTAGTTTCATTCAATAATCAGGTTCTTCGAATGTTGATGGCGATGACTATATTACTCATCAATGAAGGATTTCGTTCCTCATGCGGACAATATCTAACAAATATTCAGACAATCCCTATTATAGACTCTTTATAATAAGATACTAAATAAAGCACAGGTTACAAAAATACAAATCTCATATAAATATAGGCTATATATTTCTCCCTCCAACATTGTCCGTTAGAATTATAAAGTGGGCAAACAACAACTGATGCGGACACATGTTTTCGACAACGCGAATTAAAACTATACCTTTTGTTGTACATGTATCTTAAAGGTCCCTTTTCATGTTTGGGTTAATTGACAAAATAAAAAAATGTTTCAGATTCGCAAATTTTCGTTGTAGTTATGATATTTGTGAGGAAATAGTTATACTGAACATTTAACATGCTCTAAGATATTCATTACATGCATCTTTTTACGATTTAAAAACCTGAACATTATAAAGCGTTGAAATTCGAAACGATTGAATAATTGTGAGAGTTCTGCTGTTATCGTTATATTTTGTGATACTACGAGGATTGCTTATATAAATTATACAACACATCACTCATTCTATGAGCAAGGATGGCCGAGTGGTCTAAGCGATAGACTTTTACTCCAGACGTCAGTGGTCGAGCCCAGTTGAGGGCATGGTTACTTTTGTTCTATTTATGATTTTATTCTTGATTTATTTCCTTGAGCTTTTTATACCCAATGTTTATATTTATCAATATAAAACATTTATTGACAAACTTCAATACATGCCAAAATCTGTGAAAAGGTCCCTTTAAAGACTGGGATACTAGTAACTGACGCAAATCACTTTCCCATGGAAACTTTAGCCATACTCTAGGTATAATCCATTGAACAATGATAAACAACATTACATGAAATATAATTTCTTAAATATATATATACTATGCTATAGGGAAACACAATGCGATATTATTATATATGATATGCATTTTTAAATGATTTTCCTATTGCAATTACTGGTTATTTTGTCAATAAACAGGTCAACTTGTTGTGATTTGATTTCATATTATGAATCATCATTAAATATTTCACAACAAACCACAACTTATCTTATTTTGCTTTGATATGGTAAACGGATGTGAACATTGTAACATGAATCTGCGGGTTATTTCCATTTTTCTCAAGGTAATTCGTTGATTGGCTGAACGTATTTATAACGGGTGCATCAATAAGCGGATGATTTCAATTTTCTCAAGGTAACTCACTGATTGGCTGAACGTATTTACAATGTGTGCAATAATAATCGGGTATTTCCACACTCTCAAGGTAGTTTTCTGATTGGCTGAAAGACATCCATTATACGAGTCTAACAGTACATGACGACCCAGACAATGCTTACAATATTTGTCTATATGGTAAAATTATTGAAATGAATATATTATTAAAGTTGTCAAATATCTATGCAATATAGCATTACCCGGGATCGCTTAACCACTTTCATTTAGTAAACCAATTATTCAGAGCGACTTTAATTTAATTTAATGCACTTGTTTTCAACATTGTAATATGAAGGTAATATCAAAATATATTTAGCTATATATAAAGTAGCGTTAAATATTCCACATTATGCATGCAGCTAAATTCATATCGAATATTAAAAAATACCTTTAAATTTGAAATCACGTGTAAGTTAAGCACATTTAAGTTCAGATGCATATTAACATACTTATTTTTATTGTGGTCTGATGAATTATATCATATGTAAAGTGAATCATTATCTTACAATGTTAATTGATTAATCAGTTCAGACAGGAGTTGTTAACAATATTATGTACTATGCGACATGAAAAGTCCATGTTTAAGTCGTTTTTATTGAAAGTTCAGGCATATAGACAAAAACATTGAGTCATCGCTAGAAGAGATTTTTTCCTTTAGTCAATTATTCAACAAACTATAACAGACACAACATATGGCAAAACAACACTACGGAACATAATTCAACCTGGGAACATGGCAGAGAAAACGTCCATATATTCATAGATAGTTGGCCTTTTAAGTAACTGGACATGTCGTAATGACAATGACTTGTTCTGTACTGATTTCCTAAAACAGATCGTCAAATAAATATACAGCACAAATAACTCATTGGAAAGAAGCATTCCAAATACGACAATTCATTTAATATTAAATAATACGAATTTTATTATAATGGAAGTTTCGCTATTCTTGTTATACGTTTTCCTATACAAATATTGGATTGTGATTTTGTTTTGATATCCATTGTACCAATTCAGAATAATCTTCAATAGAAAGTTTAGTTTTGAATTGCACGCCTTGCACACAGTATCAAAAAGCGAGAATGACACAATTGTATTAATTACATATCATTTAGACCGAGTTTATCGATCTGTGCCCATGCGTACGGTGTAGAAGCATATCGGTTGACTTTCTGTCAAAATGCTGCCAATCTGCTCATTCTTGGCTACCTCTCTGTCATAAACAAGAAAAATAGATGCTCGGATTTCACAAAACAGGTAAGAAAATCTAAAATTAAAACCCGTAAACACATCTGTACATAAAAAGAGGTGGTCCATCAGTTGAAGCATATATCCAGCTACAGATTCACAGTATTCCGCAGGTCCAAACACTTATAAATAAACAAATACTTATTACTTAAGTCCAATCCTATCCGTCCCTCTGTGTACATATACACATGTTTTTGTATGGGAGCTAGTCTTCTTAAACTTTCTGTAGAAACTTATTGCGTCTGTTTAAGTGTCTGCAATACATGTACTTGATACCACATTTCAGACAATAAGGGTATTATGAAACATAATAAGTTCTAGCAAGGGTGATTGCAATACATAATGCTCACTTATTCTAGTCATTAGACTTGATGCAAACATGAAACACGTAGCACGGCAATGCAAAATCAATTATCTTAAACAAAAAATGTCGTTTTCATAGGACAAATGTTGGTTGGGGTAATTAGCGTTTATCTTTATTAACTAATCTTCAGAAGAATGAATACACAATTTTTTAAGTTGGTTGCGTTTTGTAGTTTTGCGGGTCGTTATTTGAAAAAAAATCTAACATCATCACCAAACAGTTGCTACTAAAGATATTTAATATGACCCTGGTAGGCTTGAAAGTCCTTAATAACATATCAATACTGAAATCGAACTGTTAGGTTGTTTTTTTTTAAATGGCAGCCGATATGGCCACCAAAACTTATTGATGATCATAACTAGTTTTGCAATTCTTAAATTATTACACAATGTTTTGATATAATTGTTTGATAGTAAAAGTCATTTAAACTTAGAATATACTTACTTTAAAACTGCAATCAATATTTCTATCTTGGTGGATTTAAAAGAATATTGTTTTTCTAGATTTTATCAATGACTCATATATTCCGGCTATTAAAACATGGCTGTTGGCAAGTAATGTTTAAGCGTGTATATAGATTTGTCGATCGAACATGGATAGTTTTATCTCTGCAGTCACTTTTGTTTTCCGACAGTGATGTAACTTTTTCCCTGTCGAAACTATTATTGTCACGGCAGTAATGTAACCTTTCCCTGCCGTCTCAGCTATTTTTTGACAGGGACTATTAAAGGCCTGGTAAACTTGTAAACGGGGGCTTTGGATTGACTTTGGACTTTTTGAGGACAATGTGACAGGCGAGTTCTGGGTTGTTTTCTTTCTGTAAATAATGTATATTTTGGTGTAAGAATATGTTAGATGTGTGTATAAATAGTGTAAAAATAAAGCAGAACAATGCTTAACGTCATATATTCTAGCTTTAGTAGAAAGTTCGAAGAATTATTAAATGCACAAAAATAGTGCTGATGGCAGAGAAAATATGTTTAATGAACAATTTGCGAGGCCTTATGAGTAAAAGTAAAGAACGGTTACGCTGTTGGCCAGCGGTGGGGATTTGGACTTCAACATTCTTCCGGAGTTTTATTGAAATATGTAGTGGATCTTCAAAAATATTAAGAAAATGGAAGAATTAAATAAGATTGAAATACCATAAGGGGAAATCAGTTAGGAACTACGCATTACTATACATTATTTCCAGCTTGAATTCAAAATTTATTTGAGTGTTGTTTACAACCAATTCAGTGAGAGGGACAACACAATTACAGATTTGATGAAGGAAATTAATCAATTGAAGGCTGATGTAGCACTGCTAGCCAGCCATATCGCTTCAAAGGATGTATAATCATCATAATAATTAATTTCCTGGTGGACTTACAGGAAAATAAAATATTTGTTCATTAGTGTGTTACAACAGAGTGAGATAAGAGAACAATTATTTCAAAGTGTTTTAAGGAGAAGTTCATTTTATAAAGCTCAATATTTCCGGAATATCAGTTGACATATATGGAATTGTTATAGAATTTTTGAAGCACAAGACGCCACCTAAGCGTGTTCCAGAGAACCAAGAAGGGTCGCCGGATCCTCAGAATGATAATAGTGTAGAGGATGACCTTTGTCATCAGATCTTGGAATTAACGCAGCGATGTTTTTTGAAGAAACAAGGGAGAGAACTCTACAGGAATCTACCAGGAAAAGGACTTTTGTATGAGACAGATATCAGGAGAAAATAAATCGAATAAGTTCTGAAAAAGATGAAGAAATTAGAAATTTTGTCAAAGGCAAATAAAACTTTCAGGAATAAGGTCTTGGAAAACCGTTATGCTCATAAGAGAAAAGGGCACGATATACCAATGCCACGTCAAGTTCAGTTTGATGGAAAACCTTTGAGGAAGAGCTTAGTAAAGCCATTCAAAGCTTTAAAACAACAGCATCATATAAAAAATTGATGCTAGGGCTGGATACCAGATATAAGGAACATCCCGAATTAGAAAGCCGTAAGCTCTAACCCAAGGAAAATGGGGCTGAGTATGTTTCGGATATACTTAAGCTGGTGATAAAAGGCTATCCAACAGCTTATACCATTACAAGGGAAACGATAAACATCCGTTATTTTATAAAGGGCTTGCATGATCAGCAGGCAGCACTTAACATCGACATGAAGGATCCCAATGCTATTGAGAAAGCGAGAACAATCCTTGAGACTTAAAACAGTCTGAGGGATGAACTGATCGAAGAGAGGTGCTAGAGTCAGAGAGGTACATGCGACAGGAAAGCCAACTTCATCTGACTATGTTACGGAAAGTAGGCTTCAGATGTTTGGCAGGGATATAAAATCTTCAATCGGGAAAAAATTGATATCGTAGCTAAACAAATTCAAGATGGGCAGGTGATTTAACAACTGAGACAGCAACCAAAAACGAGTTTGCAAGAGCTACTTTAACGGATATCGTGTGTTACAAATCTGGAGAGGCAGGTCATATAACAAGAAGTTGTCCACAAGATGACAATAACCAAACGTGACAGAAATGTAAATAAGAAGTTAAACTAGGTAGGACTAAAACAAACGGCCCTGTATTGGTCCCACCCAAAACAAGCTCCAGAATACTGAAGTGTAGAGGAATTATGTTAGGCACATTGTTTTTACTAAAAACAATTGTTTGTGATGCTTCTTGCCATTTTGTTTTTGATACTGGGGCCTGTGCAACAATAATTTCGACGGCAGTTTTTAAAGCCTCTATAACGCTCAAAATCAAAGAAAAATTCGTGAAGTATTTCGTAAAATAAAGTTAACACCTAAACAATCAGTGTTCTTAATAGCAATAGCCACAATTTCAACGCTAGATGTAGTATGATTGCATATATTTTTGTAGAAACAAAATGCTCGCTTTTATTTATTTGTGACACAATTAATTCCATTTCAATTTCGCGCGAATATATCTATTCATACGACAAACGAACAATAACATGGTACCATGTTAGTGTTCATGTGTCGTATGAATAGATATCGTTACGGAAAATTAAAATCTAATTAAATATGCAAAACAATAATAAAAACGAGCATTTTGTATCTGCAAACATATATTTTACCAGACCGCATCTGGCGTTGAAAGTTTGGCCATTGCCATAAGGAACACTGATTTTTAATTGTTTAACTTTATTTTACGAAATGTTGTACGAAATGTTCGTTGATTTTGAGCGTTATAGAGGCTTAAATAAAAATTCCGACCATTTAAGGCCAGAAATACATCCTGTGGATCCGTCACTTAGACTTGAGGCAGCTGATTATGGTCTCTTACAAGTTGATGGAATTGCGACCATAGATATCAAAATTGGAAAGGGCAGTTTTCAGTGGGATATATTTATAGCAAACATTAGGGAAGATGGCTTACTTTGTTCAGACTTTCTGTATAACTTAAATTATAATTTGAGAAAAAATGGACTCAAATTGAATGGCAAAAATATGAAACTGTCACAGAAAATGTACCATTGAAAGCTGTTCGAGTAACATGTGAGAAGGACTTTTCATTTCCCCCAGAATCTGAATGCTTAATATCAGGAATAAAAGCAAGTAGTGGTATAAAATAATCAATATTAGGTCAGTGTGTGAAAATATCACTGCCTAATAAGGACATAAGTGATGAACTTTTTTAAGGAAATAATATATTCAATGCAGACAAGGTGAATAATGGATATCAATTCTCGATACGGATAATTGACGCATCACTTGAAAGTGGCACAATTAATAAAGGTTATACACTAGGATATGCTTAGGGACTTTAAGAGCGTGATCTTATGGGATTTCCAAAAGGAAAAGAAGAAAGCTCACCGTGTTCACAATTTTCTTGCAAAGTTATTTCAGCCACAAAGGTCATAATGTCAACTTGGTGTAAACCTCTACAGGACTTATATCACCGTTCCAGTAGAGAACTTTAAGATAAGCAGAAAATTGCACTAGTGAACTTATTAAATAAATTTAAGTCAATATTTTTCAGTGGACCTTGTGATTTGGGGCGCAACAATGTTGTGAACCATACCATTAATGAAGGAAATCATAGACCAATAAAGTTACCGCCAAGGCGCGTACCAAAAGCATTTGAAGTTGAAGAGGATCAAATAATTCAACATCAACTTTACTCAGGAGTTATACGGGAGAGTAACAGTCCATGGTAATTTCCGATGCGTTTTGTTAAAAAGCGAGGTTGTGGTACAAGGGCTTGCATAGATTACAGTCTGCTAAACAATATAACTGTTAAAGATTCGTACCCACTACATAGAATAGATGAGTGCTTGGACAGTTTGGACGGGCTACATATTTTAGTACTTGTGATTTAGCCTCGTGATTATTGCGAATAGAGGTTGATGAAAAAGTCCTAGCAAAGAGAGCATTCTGTACAAGCAGAAATGGCTTATATGAATATGTAAATTTACCGATGGGACTGTCCAACTCAACAGCCACATTTCAGCGTTGCATGGAATCTATATTTCGGGGAATACAGTGGAATTCTATATTAATATATTAAGGTGACCTTATCACTTTTGGAAAAGATTTCACTGAGCAGCTACAACGATTGTGTGAAATGTTTCAAACTTTAATGGAAGCAAGATTAAAGCTTAAACCTGAAAAATGTGAACTATTTCAAACTTCTGTACAATTTCTTGGATTTACAATCTGCCAGAAAAGAGTAAAACGAAATGCTGTTAAAATTGAATACCAGTGCCAAAGAACTTGACTTAAGCCAGACGTTTTGCTCAATTTTGTTCATATTACAGTAGATTTATTAAGTATTTTTCGACTAGAGCTGCACCTCTTAATGATGAGGGTCGGTCAGAAACTTCATTGGGATGCAAAGCAACAAGTTTCATTTGAAGAAAAGAAATCTGCATTAATAAAATAGGCCTTTTTGGACGCTATCTTGGATTTATGCGTAAAATAATTAACTTACACTATGCTTGTTGATCTAATGTGTTCTTTGTCCCCGAAAACCAAGTTATAGACACCAAAATCGCCACTTTTGAGTAAGGCATTGCATAGTTATGATCATTAATTGGTTTTGGCAGCCATCTCGGCGGCCGTTTGGAAAAAACACTTTCAGATGTTTGATTTCGGGGTTGGAAACAGGAAAATGAACACTTAGGTCCACTCATGACCCAAAACAATGATGCACCTGAAGAATTATTGAAAATCATCCACTGTAACTGTTCTGTATAATGTAAGTCCCCATGAGTCGTCTGCAGACTATATGGAATCCCCTGCACTGCTTTAGGTGGCCCTTGCCTAACTGAAAACTTTGACAATGCAAACAATTCACAAGAGGTCGTACTATAGCCGGTGAGACTTACTTTTGCAGTTTGCACATCGTCCAAGTACCATATGATTGTAACCAAATTTCATTAAAACGCTTCAGAGGTTATATAAGATATTATGCGGATACGACGATGAAGGCTAAAACAGTTGACCTTAAAGTAATGGTATTGAGTTTGAAGAAAAACTCAATTCCGTCATCACTTCGTTTCTATGAACTTAACGCGTCAGCCAAGTTCTTGTAAAATTCTTTACTGAGTATAGGAGGTATGGAGTTGACTCACAAATAAAGGCCATAACTTTTAACCTTAAAATATGACCTTGACCTTAGGTTATCATGACTAACTCATGCCTTCTGCATATCGTCTAAATGAACTGAACACTTAAGTAAAGTTTTTTTTAAATCCCTGAAAGTGTATAGGAAATAATGAGAGGACACGACAATTGTATTGAGGAGAAAACCATTGAAATACCATCTTGACGGTGAGATGGCATATCAGACGTGCCTTCTGCACATTGTTGTAATGCCTTAATATTGAAGTTAATTAAAATCCGTGAAAGTATAGGAGATATGGAGCGGACACGACAATTGATGCTGAAATCATTGAAGCACAACCTTAACGGTGTGACGAAATATCGGATTCCTGCCTTCCGCGCATTGTTTTCGCTGGTGTTAATATTGAAGTTCCATAAAAATCCGTGAAAGTGTATAGAATATATATGAACGAAGACGACAACGGAGGTTTGATAATTTGAACACGAAGTACGACTTTTACTTTGAGTCACGCCACCTGCATTAACATGTGAGGCAGGTTTCATGAAAATCTGTCAAAGAACGTAAGAGATAATCAGCGGACATGACATTGAAACATAGGCTGAAGAACTCATTAACGGATGAAATTCCTTTTCTATAATGCGCCCACGCCTCTTGCGGCTAGTGATTAAACTATTGTTTAATGTTTCAGTGGTCGATTCAATTTTAAAATTAGCAATTAGACAGGGTTATATATTTTAAACGTAAATTATGATACAAAATCTGAAGGTAAGTATGATGTGATATTAAACGCAGATTTATATAAATTACCAAACCTTTAATATTTAAAAATGCGATGGTGCGGATGCATTAACGTATTTGATGACTTAAACCTTTCCTTAGATTATCGCAGGCGGTTCGAACTTTAAGCTGGCTAGTTTCTAAATTTGAAATATGAAATAATTGAAATAAACATAAATATTCTTAAAAACGAAATCAATTGAATTAATTATGAGATAAACTGCACTTTGTATATGTGTAATTTATGTTAATGTCATTTACCACTTAATATGGCGACTTAAATAAAACAACATTAGATAAAGATGCCGATGTTATATACGTACAATCACACAAAAATGTGTATATACTTTTATCAAAGCTGATCAAGTCAATAAATCGTTTTGCATTTGGCTTACTGAAACTTATATAAAAACGAAACCGAAGAGTACATGAAAAGGGACCACTTTACGTTTTGGTTAATTTACAAAATTGAAAAAAAAAACAGTGATTAACATTCGTTAATGTTCGTTGTAGTTATGATAGTTGCAAGGAAACAGTAATAATGAAATTGATCATGCTCTAAACTATCCATCATATGCATCTTTTGACGAATTAAAAATCTGAAATTTATAAATCGTTATAAAAACTTATCGTCTGAATAATTTGGGGAGTTAAGTTGTTTTCGTTATATTTGGTTACATAACAAGGATTGCTTTACATTGTATAAAATACACCACTCAGTGCATGGGCACGGATGAACGTAAAGCGAAGTTCTTTTGTCCTGAGGTACATGAGTAAACAAACCGGTTTTGCAAGTGTGTTTGCTTATGGCTTTTTATAGAAATAAAATAAATTCGCAATCACTTCTAGCGAGGTCGTCAACGTGAATATGTTACAATCCGTTTTGCAATAAATTTATTGCAACACGGCTTGTAGTGTCCTATTGCAATTAAATTTTTTAATTACAACCCTTTTGCAATAAAGCCGTTTCAATCATTTTATTGCAACACGGGTTGGATTGTCTTATTGCTATTTGACACTTGTCTAACAACCCGTTTCGCACTAAACCCGTTTTGCACTAAAATCAACGCACATGGTCTAATTGATTCCAATTGATTGGAAATTGAATTGCTGCGATAACACATTTCCTTCTTGGTCGGCTATTCCCACCAGAGAAAAGAAACAGGAGTTGTTTTTGGGCGGCTACCATTCTTGTGATGAAGATAAGGTTAAATCTGTAGGTAATCATACAAGTTAATTTCTTAATCAGTTTGCGATTTAATTTTCTTTTTTTAGCTTGAGCCAGTGAAAACTTACGGTTTTGTATGGTTTATAGTCAACAAAATTGCTGCAGATTTTACACGAACATGCATGTATGCACATAATGCAAGTATTTGTATCAATTATACTTGTAAGTATAGATGGTTTTGTATAAGTGTACTTGCTTTATGAAATTCAAGTTTGACTTGAAGCTCTGTGCATAGAGGCCACAATATATGCATCCCTCGCAAATCGCACAACATAGTTGTAGTTTATTTTTGTTTGAAACATAGTTAGGACTATGGGAGATAACCACTATAGGAAATTTGTTGTTTATTATCAATAGCCAGTCAGTGTTGTCGTTCCCTGCTCTTACATTCAATTTGATCGAGCTATGTAGGCAATGCCCTAATAGGGGTCTCCATGCACCTCCCCTGGGATTAATTTTCACCTATACCAAGTTGTTCAGTAACTCATGTTAGTAAATTTTTCACTTGTCCTCAAAGATAAACTCAATTGAAAGTTTTCATATCGACCAGTTTTCATTGCAACCGCCACTCAAAATTGGAAAACGGATCAGGGCCTTTATATCACATCATTATCATATTTTATCTTATCGTAATACAAACAAATTAGTGTTTAAACAAAGGCTACGCATTGTGCTTTATTTTAAAGACAAACTTATATATTTATCTCATTTGCATATTCATGAATATTAATGAGAAACTAACAAAATCGGGAACAAATAGACAAATATCACTATATAGACTGAACTATTTTAAGAACTGATGTTTTCAGTTAATATGTAAATTTCAGCATAAGCCACTACTTGCAGACATTCAAAAAGAACGATATAAAGGACATTTCTTGAGGCTAAATAGATGTAACACGTCCCGAAAAGTGGGTGGGGTAAACATTAAATACAAGGAAAATAACATAATCTCTTCCTATTAGTTATTTAGTTGCTCATTGCTGCTTTTACTTGTTCTTTTAATTCAAATATTCTGTTTAACTGTCTTCATCGCCAACTCTTTCCGTTTCAGCATCACTTTCAACACTGTCATTATCATCTTCAAGTTCATTTGCCATGTCCTCCAATACAGCAGCTATTTAAGGCGGGAGTATACTAGTATCTCCATCAATCCAAAGAGGTTCAATCAGGCCTGTATCAGTGTTTTTGGTCCATCCATGTCCTTCCGTTGCAAGTGGTATATCTGGATCGGGTATGTGGGACCTTTTCCATATGCCAACTTGATAATTCACTCTACGGATATGTTGCAGGAGACATTGCTTACAAGGAGGCAACACTGACAAGTCTACATTCTTTGACGCGTTTGGGCTATCATCACAGACCTCCTTAATTTTAAGAAAACGCAATTTATCTACCGAGTCGGTTCTAGTATTTCTATACACGACACACGTGAATATATCCGATTCACCCACTTCTTCTTCTGCAACTGTCCAGGTATTTCCTAAAGAAGCCATTGGAGCAACGGTTCGTGTCATTATTTTCCATCAAATTAATAGGTTTGATAAACCCCTTTCATTTGAAAGCGCTTGTTGTGTCACAACCGCAGTATGCATGTATACATAAAAGAGCTGATATGAACTCTTCAGTTAATCCCGTAGCTACGTCATTCATGTCGAACAGTTTTTCTATGATTGCCAGCACCAGGGTCAAAAAGTATCTTGCAACCGTCAAATAATTGAATGTAGTACAACATTATGAAGAATATGTCACTGTCACGGTTTCGAATTTGAATGGTGTTGTTTCCCTGTTCTTTCCCATACAGGGCATACATAATTACTCTAGTGTCGGTTCCCTCTTGTGTCGATTTTAGGTCTTCAATACGTGTCTGTTCAGTGGTTTCTCTATCTCTTGTTGTAAACTGAAAGGCGTCTCCTTCACCATCCAGAATCACTTTCCTGCCCTCTTTGCATATTCATCGCTCTCCCGTGACTTGAACATGATCTTAACAGGCTATTGCTTGTTCTCTTCAAGGGTCTCTCAAAGCAATGGAAAGGAAAAGTCGCGGGTGTGGAAAAAAACCTTCTGGTGAAAGGTGAAAACACCAAAAAAACGGCAGACTGGAAGAATTTCCTTGCAAATGACGAGAACAAGCAATACCTTGTGAAGATCATGTGCAATTCATGGGAGAGCGATGAATATGCCAATAAACTAGAGGGCAGGAAAGTGATTCTAGGTGGTGAAGGAGAAGCCTTTCAGTTCACAACAAGAGACGGAGAAACCACTGAAAAGACACTTCTTGAAGACCTGCAATCGACACAAGAGGAAACCGACACTAGAGTAATAATGTATGCCCTGTATGGTAAAGAACAGGGGCCGTTTCATAAACGATCGTACGACAATTTTTACTAACGAGATATTTTTGTTATCTTAATAAGTAGACGAACTAGCTCGCCATGCTCGTCAAATGTATACGGCGCTTGAGATGCCAAATGTAATAAATTAAGTTCTGAAAATTTATAAACATATGGTGGCGGAATGCGGTATTTTACACTATTGATGTTTTGATACACTGTCTTTGAAAATATCTATTGTTGAAGAGTTCACAATGGCATCACTTAGTTTGTTCAAGTCTTCTAGGCGGTCAATGTCTTTTAGGTGGAATGTGTTCCATACAACACTGGCATATTCTAGCGTTGAACAGACACTCGCTGGGTATATATTTTGCGGCAGTCTAAAGGGCAGCGACTGAAGCTTCTTCAGCGGAATCCAAGAGTTGAGTTAGCTCTCTTTGTTATATTGGTCATATAGGTTTTTATTCCATGTTTTCTGATAAAGTTATACCAAGGTAGGGGTTTTCTTGAACTATTTTGAGGATTGCTCTGTTTATACCATTGAAGGAGCTAGATTTGTGTTTGGAACTTAGAAGTTAACATTTATTTGCGTTGAATTCCTTCCCCCATGCGTTGGCCCATTCTGGCGGTTATGTTAGCCATTCTGTAATTTGAAGATCTTTGAATGAGTTCATATGTTTGTCAAGAAGAAAGGTATCTGCAAAAAGTCAGATATGTGACTTCCCCCTCTCTTGCAGGTTTTTATGTGACAAAAAATCCCTTTCATACTTTACGTAATTTCTCCCCGTCAACAACCACACACATTTCACGGCAGATTATGACGTTTGAGATCAAGGAGAGTAGCTTTCCTCGGATTCCGTAGTTCTCGAGGTTTAGTAGCAAGCGTAAGAGTGGGACCTTGTCGAAGGATTTTTACTGAAGTCCAGGATAATGTTATCGACTTGTTTGTTTTGATCATAAAAGTTAAGGAGATCGTGGTTTGTTACTTCTTGTTGAGTTTTGCATGAATATCAATTAAGATTTATGGAGAAGAACTAAGCAGCAACCCGTTCAAGAAAACAGCACCCTTCGCAAGCCTTCTTCCAAACTCGAGAAGACGATCAAACTTTGTTTAATGTTTTTATTACTACCACGTCACGCTGTCGTTTTATAGTCTCTTATGAAAACACTTCATATGTTCTTTGAACGATCGTTATGCCTTTTAGTTTTCAGACGCTTACAAATATTGTTTTCTAACATACAGAATTTTTTTTCCCTAAAGTCAATAGATTAAGAGACACCATGAAAATATAGCTATTTAATATACATTTGGATGTTTCAATGTATATTGCCACCTGCCAACATGTTATCATGTGCCATACGTATTGATTACTTACAATATTAATTTTTATTCATTAATTTATTTTAATGTTTTTCAATAGAAAGACACAATGTTACAATCACTTAGCATATACTATGATAGAGTATGAACCTTAAATCATCCAAAGTCAACTAACATATAGCGTCACTGTCATAATTATGATCTGGATCTGGAAGAGTACGTCGTAAAAACCACGTCCGACTGTACTCCTCGGTGGCGGAGTGCGGTTCTATTTTACACTATTGATGTTTTGATACACTGTCTTTGAAAATATCTATTGTTGAAAAGTTTACAATGTCATCACTTAGTTTGCTCAAGTCTACTAGGCGGTCAATGTCTTTAAGGTGGAATGTGTTCCATACAACACGCGCATATTCTAGATTTGAACAGTCACGCGCTGGGTATGCATTTTGCGGCAGTCTAAAGGGCAGCGACTGAAGTTTCTTCAGCGGAATCCAAGAGTTGAGTTAGCTCGTTTTGTTGTATTGGTCATATAGGTTTTTGATTCCTTGTTTTCTGATTAAGTTATACCAAGGTAGGAGTTTTCTTGAACTATTTTCAGGATTGCTCTGTTTATATCATAGAAGGAGCTAGATTTGAGTTTGGAACTTAGAAGTTAACATTTATTTACGTTGAATTCCATCCGCCATGCGTTGGCTCATTCTGGGGGTTATGTTGGCCATTCTGTAATTTTATGATCTTTGAATGAGTTCGTTTGTCTGTCAAGAAGACAGTATCTGCAAAAAGTCAGATATGTGACTTCCCCCTCACTGGCAGGTTTTATGTGACAAAAAATCACATTCGTACTTATGTAATTTCTCACCGTTAACAACCACACACATTTCACGGCGGATTATGAAGTTTGAGATCAAGGAGAGTAGCTTACCTCGGATCCGTAGCTCTCGAGTTTAAGTAGGAAGCGTAAGAGTGGGACCTTGTCGAAGGATTTACTGAAGTCCAGGATAATGTTAACGACTTGTTTGTTTTGGTAAAAAAAGTTAAGGAGATCGTGATTTGTTACTGCTTGTTGAGTTTCGCATGAATATCCTGAGCAAAAACCGTGATTCATTAAGGTAAGAACTCTGTGTTTGTCAAGATGGTTTAGAATATGTTGGCACATTATGTGCTCGAGAAGTTTTGAGGTGATACTGGTTAGGGATACTGGGCGGTAATTGCCCGCTGTAATTTCTCCTTTCTGGTAAACTTGTGCTATGTTGGCATCTCTCCAATCTTTCGGCAGTTCTCAAATGTCCATTGTTTGATTGAAGATAGCAGTAATAGCTGGTGCTAGTTCCGTAGCACAGGCCTAGATGACTTTGTTGGGTACTTCGTATGGACCTACAACTTTGTTGACCTTAAGGTTCGTTAGTAGTTTTTATACGCCTTCTTGACTGATCGCAAGTGTAGGGATACTTTCTATAACATGGCATGTGAGTACTTGTGTTTGTTGTAAGCCATCATCCATGGTAAACACTGATTGACAGTGGTTTACTAAGATCTCAGCCTTGCCTTTTTAGACGGTGAAAAGGTGACCATTAGAGCGTAGATGTGTAATACCGATGTTATCCTTTTTATTGATTTGACGTATGACCAGAATGGTTTTGTATTGTTGTGTTGTAGACCTTCATTGATAATTCTGTTAACATGCCCATATTCTAGTTGCCGGATTCTGTTCGTACTTTTCGTTTGGATTTTTTTAAATAGTTTGTCCACATTTTGTAAGGTTAAAGCTTTTTCTATAGAGGCGCGCTTTCTTCTTAATTACTGATTTCACTTTCCTCGTGATTTATGGGTTTGAGTTTTTAGTTGATTTCATTTTTGAATGGATTTCTGCGTTAATGGCAGCAGTAGGATCTGATTTGAAAGAATCTACAAATTCATTGACCTTTGAGCTGTTGTTTAGTATGGTGTTGATATGACCTGATATTTCGACAGCTTTCACCTTTCAGGGATGTTAATTCGCTTTAGAAACAGGAAACAACGTCTGGGCGACTCTTTGTATAAAACGGTTGGGTGTCTGAGTCATCAACGACTTTGTCATGGTCTGAGATCCCAGGAGCATAATATATGGATTTGATGAGAGATGTGTTTGTAGTGAAAATAAGATCCAAGGGAGTGTTTTCTCTTGTGGGTTTCTCGTGGGCTTGTGCAAGATTGAAGTCAGACGATAAGTCAAGGAGCGTTTGTTTAACTTCTTTATACTGGGCAATGTTCCTCACAGGTAAGTTCTTCCAGTCGATTAAGGGTCATTTGAGGTCCCCCGCGACGACCATTGTTATGGTTGAGTGAAGCAGTTCAAGTGATTTACGAAGTTCCTGGTCGTCAGAGATGTTTCTATGTTGCATATAGAAAGAGAATACGAGGAGGGCTTTCTTGCCTTCCATTTTGATCTGGACCCATTCAACTTCGCACTTGTCACGAACTCAGCTTTCTCATCAGCGATGAGGTTCTTATGGACTAATTCAAATAATCCAACCCCGTAGGTGCCTCTGCCATTTCTGGATGATTTGTAGTGGCTTGGGAAGACTTCGCTTGACTGGATAGCTTGATACCGATGTTTGTTTTTGAATTGCTGTCTTCTTTTGTTTTGTATGACCTTTTCACTATTGATAGACCGCTTTTCTGTAGGGTTTGTCTGACCGCCCCGTGAATACATTTAAATAGCGAACGCTTAAAAATAATGGCTCAAAGCTTTTATTTACTAAAAGCAACAAATAACGTACGTTCTGTATTGCTGTATTTATGTAACTAACCATTTAAACGTTGATGAACTACAGTAAAATTTCAGGATACACGGTACCTGTTCATGAACATCAACGAAATCGTTCTTTAAACAATATCATAAACTGTTTGCACAGTCTTAACGCCATTTATGTAAAATTGACATGCACACTCTCATGAAATTATCATGTTCAGGTAATTATGATCATATCGCGAAAATGTTTGGTTCTGGAACACACACATTGACCTTATTCCTATATTATCGCAAAAGGTGGGTCGATCTTAAAGCAAGCTAGTTTCAATATTTTATATATGAAATACTTGAAATGAACATACACTTATTATTTGAAACGAAATCAATTGAATTATTCATCAGATACACTGTACTTTGTATAATGTTAATATGCTTTTTGCATAGCTGATCAAGTCCATAAATCGTTTTTGGCATTTGGCTAACTGAATCTTATACAATTACGAAACCGAAGAGTACATGCCAAAAAAATAAATCTTTCAGCTTTGCAAACGCTGATGTTTTTCATGATTAATTTTTAACTTTAATCTTAAATACACCCAGATAGAGCCGCGTAGGACGTACTTTATACGGTGCATTATTAATGTCTAACACAACTGTATATGGCGGAAGTTTCTTTAAAACACCAAGCAAACATGATTATATCAGCATGTGTCGAGACGATATACATTTGTTTATCAAGATTTTTAATTGTTTTAGCGTTGTCAGTTTGTAAAAGTTCGATAAATTTTATCATATTTGTGCGATTCCAATAATATCTACGTATATATTGTTTTCTAAGACTATTAAAAACTGGACATTCGAGTAAGAAATGGAACTCATCTTCAAGAACGTTACAGTGTTTACATTTTCTGTTTTCATACGGTGTCTATATATATATCTATATATGGAGATTAACTCGTTACTGCCTGATCTTTTTGTAATTGCAAGGCTTAGAATAATATAACGGCGAGCCTTGCCTAGCCGTTATTTTATTCGTGCCGAGTCTGATATATTACAAGATGATCAGGTAGTAACATGTTCTTCTGTTTATCAAACATCTACGTCCCCGATTTTGAAGAAACATGACAAAAATCGTTTAAATGCTGCATTTTCAGCTGGAAAGAATATGATTTTTGTCGTTTGACGTGTTAATTATGACGTCACGAGCACTTGGTTTTCATATTTTTCAAAGCGTGTTTTTCGCTGTTTGTGTAGCATTTTGTGTCTAAAATATATTATATCTTGATATCAAATAGTTTGTTTTGTTAAATCTGATTCGATTTGACTAAAAAAAATAATAATTTATAGTTGATTCCGAGTAATATGACCTTACTACTATCTTCGACCGATATAAGAACTTACTGTTGAACTTATGTATAAATATGTCATGCAGCGTTATATCAGGCAGATAACAATGCAGTAGTATGATAGAAAAAAATTAATTGCAGTACCTTTCTTTTATTCCTCAAGGAACTGTCATTTTCTTACTAATACAAGTAATAACATGAACCTAAAAGACCAATTAATCATTGAAAATCATTGTATATGTAGGTTGGGCATCAAATTGAGTTAAGGAAAAAGTAACAAGTTGCACTAACTTCGGTAAATAGGACTGGTTACCATCGAGGCCAGTGCCATTGTGTCGGCTACCACGACCTTAAATCGCGTGCAAATGTTTAAGGTCGTCGGGTTTACCGTTGGCATCCAACATCAAAAAGACGCATATTCGGAGATAGAAGATATCTTTAAATATAAACACTCTATTACAGATTGAACACGCATTTTGTTTTTAATTGAAAAACAAAGTACGGAGGCATCTCGGTGAAACTTTTCAGACTACTAGAGGAACCTTAATCACTGCTTTCGGTGCATTCTCGCCTTTATGGTGACGTAAGTCTATACATGCTTTCAATTTAAAACAAGGGACAAAATTGTCACAAAACCATGTTTTCAATTTGAAAAAAAAGTCTGATAAAGGGAGACAATTCAAAATGTGCAAATGATTTTAATATCTCACAATGAACAACAAAGTAATGGCCCGGACAAGCTTGTTCCGCCCGCCCGCCCGCTGCCATTCGCCATTCTGATAACCAGTTTTTACCTTCGGAAAACCTGGTTAGTTAAGTGTACTGATACCAATTTCCCGTAGATCGAATTAAGAGCATTATTATATTGATAAGAAATTGATAAAGTGCAATATAATTGATTTAAAGGGCCTTTTTGTTTGATAACTTCAATCTAGAAAAGCACAAAACTACATCATATTCTTTTAAACAGTCAAAATCTTTAATAAGTCAATACCACATTCAACAAACAAAATGCAATAATGCCAGGTGCTTACATACAAGACATGCGCTTAACTGTTAAGGATAGGCTGATATAAAATATCGTGATATTTGTTTAGCTAATCTACAATCAAAACAACCAATCTGTCCAGTAAACTTCCCAAGCTTTCTGGGGTAAAAGGCATGCATTTTAACAAATGCGTGCATGTTAGTTATCTTTTCTGTAAAAAAATAAAACAGATGTTTTTTTTTTCTTTCTGAACATTGTAGTTCAAAGTTTTTCCTCTCACACTTAGATGTACATTTCAGAATTATCATTGATGAGAAAGCGATGCAATCGACTGGACACAGCACGTCTCGTTGCTTCAAGCCAGGTCATGAAGAACTCTATCCCCACTGAGAACTGTGACCTGATAATGACGTTACCATCAACAACGGATTACATTACTATTATTTGGCTGTTGTCAAGGTTACGGACACGGTTGCCCGAGTTAAAGGTAAATGACAGACACTGGAAGAACACTGGGATGTACGCTTCCTATATGGCTATATCTGCTTATCAAAAGGTTACCTTGACTTTATTGGTTTGTATACTGTGTATAGCTGATGAAGAATACCTGGTGAAGCGTGTATGAGGGTAGGATAAGCTAACAGCTGTGTGGAAATTATGTGTTTTTGTCATACCATCCAAACGAAGTTTGCGTCTGGGTATATTAAAGTCACTCTCTCCATCGGTTTGTCAATCAGTGAGTTGATCTGCATAAAAAATGTTATCGGTTTATAAGTCAGTCAGTTTATCTGCATAAAATATTATATGTTTCTAGAGCAAACTTCTTCCACATTTTTGAAGCGATTGTATTGAAACTTCAAATATGCCATCCCCATGTGGTGTTGATCTTGACACAATTTTCTCGCGCAGTAGTCCCATTTAAGTAATACCCGAGCCGACAATGACCAATTGAGCCTAAGTAGCGGTCCTTTGAAGGTTTCTAAAATTAAATTGAAGGCACTGACAGCTTGTCATGGCTTCTAAAAAATGTATGGAGGATGAAAATTTGAAGTATCTTTCCCAGGAATAGAAATTTGTTGTTGCTATTTCCCCAGCCCATGGCGAGTGGATTAATGTCGGTGTAAGTCAACTTCAATATTCGGTAATCAGTCTAGGCAATCAATAAAAAAATGTTTGGAACTGTTTACCTGCAGTTAATTGTAATGAATTCAATAGTATTCCCGTAAATAAAATGGTATAATGAATTGAGTTATAAGAGCTATATTTTAATAAGGTCTGATTTTTGTTTAACATAAGTATACGATCATTATGAAGTGTACTTGGTTATGGGCTAATTTCATGGCCCTGCTATCAAAGTACCAGAAAAAGTTTCCCGTCTGGGCAACCTACCGTAAACAAAGTTAGTTTCTACTCCTGTTGACAATATCTTGGCTTATTTTAATTTGAGGTCATATGCCTAAAAAGTAACTACCTGTCAAATATTAGAAAAACATTCGTGCCGATCTAGAAGCCAAATTTATGAATATCTTGATAACACCAAGTGATATTTATCTCAAAGCAGTCGTCTGAGACGCTTGTGCTAATATGCCTGCGTCCAGGTATCGCAACCGTACAACAGAATAGAGACAAAGAGAGACTGTTAGGGCCTGTACGTGTTGGGGGAAGCTAATATATCTGCTTGTTCACTTGAAAAAAGTTAATATTTTCATTATATTCGGTAATAAAATTTCGCGATGTGAAATCGAACGTACATCGCGAAAATAGGTGATAGAACGATATGCACACTATGAATAACGCAAGTAGATTGATCATTTTATATATAAAATATATACAATTCACCACGCATGCACAATTTGCATTCCTGGGCTTACCACGTGACGATGATGATCAATCTATCTGCGTTATTTATAGTTAACTGGTAGTTACCTGGTAGACATACCCAGTAAAATTTATTACCGAATGTACTGAAAATATGAAAACTTAACAACTTTTTTCACGTAATAAAATATACCAGTCGTGATATTTTAATCAATATAAACTAATAATTGTAAAAAATACGGTATTTTAGAACTTTTTTTTCGTCAATCGCGGTTGACAGTCCCTTTAAAGCCAATTCATATTTGATCCTTGAATATAATGTTTCCCTTGTATGCGCCAGCTCAGTTCTGATAATGTAAACAAATGCTAGAAAGTACGTTTCTAAATTGAAGGGCATTTAATTTCTTAATAAATAGCTTGTTATTGTCAATTTACTTGTATGTGATTGAATTACAATTCTGAAGTATTAAAGACTACCGGAAGAACCTGTATCGTGCTATTGTCCATTTACTAATATGTAATTGAATTACAATTCTAAAGTATTAACGACTACGGGAAGAACCTGTATCTTGTTATTGTCCATTTACTAGTTTGTGATTGAATAACTATTCTAGACTACGGGAAGAACAATAATAATAATATAACTAGATAAAAATAAAACCATGTTCCTCAAAACATTTCCAAAATACGTTTCAAATAGGGACAACACTATGTGCAAGATTAAGGAGAGCGAGCTACATAATACATCTGCATACATATGTTTTACATGCAATTCGTATGACAAAGGATGCAACCAGTCCGCCTTTAATTACAATTACAACACAACATGATGTTCAGCAATTGTTCATTTCTTAATTATGGTACACACACATATCATATAGACATATAAACACGAATGCACTCGCATATGGTTAAGTCCATTTGCATCGACCAGCATGTATTCGTATTAAACTACAGCTATTCTATCCCTGAAAATTTAATCGTGTCATATGATTTATAGAAAGCTAAGGAATCCGGGATAGGCCGCACCATAATACAAGAATGGATCGTAATGGGTGTTTATCGAAAGATAAAATCTAATTGGCGTCGCTCTGGAGAGCGGCGACTAGTATGTAATGCATTTTTTTTCGCTTATGGGAGAAGTTATTTTACGGATCAATATATATATTTTTGTTTTAAGAATATCTTGCATAGTGGTGATTTTTTGTGTAAATTAGTGTAAATAAGTACTGCATTTGTTCCTATTACATTAATTACAACATTTATTGCCAATAATGCAAAGCTAATTGTTTTAATTAATAACTGATCCACAACTGATCACAGGGGAAAGATCACAGGGACTGGGCAAATACGCGAAAATTTCTGGTTTTGTATAAACACAAAACATAATCAAAATATATTTATTTTGTGGTTTTTCTCATTTGCTTATTTAGTGGAGAATCAATGTAGTACGATATTTGACGACCTATCGTGCAAGCAAGTTGGAAGGCGTAGTGGTACGAAAACGTACAATGTATTAGTTTATTAATAGACATATAATAACGATCGCTATACACAACTTCACCAAATAGCAGTACATAAATGATGTCAGCCGGAATAGCTCAGTTGGGAGAGCGTTAGACTGAAGTTGTTTACGCAACAATCATCTAAAGGCCCCCGGGAAACGTTAATACCGCAAATTGTCGGGGTGAGCGATGTTAACGTATGGTCCCAGGTGTGCGAGAGTTGGTAGCGGCCCCTGTCCTTGTTTAGAGCCGGTCTAAGTGTTCGGATGTTAATAGCCTCCTTGACCCCTCTGTCGAACCAAGATGGCTCAAGGTCCAGAATCCTAACATTTTCCATTTTGATCGCGTGGCCCGGTTTACAAATATGTATATGTCTTGAAACCTCAGATAATGTTGAACTCGGTCTCCTGTGTTCCATGAATCGTGCTTTTAAATTTCTTTCGGTTTCACCAATATAGTCCATTGAACACTGGTCCTTTGGATGGCCATCACATTTGATATGGTAGATAAGTCCGCAAATGTCTTCCTTGTCTGGTTTGTTCTTAGGGTGAACTAGTAATTGTCTAAAAGTTATGTGGCTTAAAGGATACGCTGATGTTATGTTTCAGGAAGGCCCGTTTCAACTGTTCAGAGGTACCTTGAACATATGGAAGGACAATGTTGCCCTTAGACTTGGCTTGTCCTGGTACTCTTTTGCTCTCCGTACCCGACTTGGGTCTGCTGGTCTGTTCCCTTCCTTTCTTCAGTGCCCATTCCGGATAGTGGCACTTCTTCAAAGCCTGGCTGACATGCTGCATTTCATTATTCAAATCCTGTTCTTCTGTTATTATTGATTTAGCTCTGCCAAAAAGAGTTCTTACTACTGACAGTTTGTGTTCATTCGGATGGTGGGAGTTGAAATCTAGATATTGGTCTGTATGTGTCGGTTTTCTGTAGATATTGATTTTTAAGCTGCCGTCCGGGTCTCTGATAGTATTGGTGTCAAGGAAAGCTAGTGACCCGTTTCCATCGTGAACTTAATTTCGGGGTCAATGGAGTTGATGTGCTCTGTGAACTCCTCAAAATGTTTAACCTTCTGTTTTGTGTGGGTGTCATCAACTCTCGCACACCTGGGACCATACGTTAACATCGCTCACCCCGACAGTTAGCGGTATTAACGTTTCCCAACAGTAGACATTCATTCCGCTGATAAAGTCCGTAGTACACGGACGAAAGCTTCAGGTATAGCTTTCAATAACTAGTGTGTGTAATTTGACAGTTTTAAAACTTTATTGGATTATCATGGAAACCACACAGTCAAACTGTCATCGAAGATCACTTAAATATCTTATAAAAAATATGTGTTTTTATATTAACAAATAAATGCAAACAACACATCTATTATCCATGTTTTTTTACGGTTGTCTATCATTGGACCTTAGTACTATCCCTACCACATATAGAGCGCGAAGCGCGACACGTATTATTGATTGTAACAATGAGTTGCGATAAAGGAAGCAGCCGCTTATCAAGGAGGCGCTGTGTCCCAGCTACCCGTTTCCCTAGAGTAAAGCACTCCTCGGAGTTTTTTTTAAGACCACATATAGAGCGCGAAGCGCGACACGTATTACTATCCAGGTGGTATGGGCCCTTTAGCATATCCGCCCATTACGTCCATAGTTATCTTCCTTAGAATTTGAGAAATTCTGAAATCGTTGTTCGATGTCCAAAATTTTCATCCGATTGTTCCCAAACTTGCACAGGTTTTTCTATCAATGAGGACCCTACCCAAACTCTCTATATGAGCACAATCGTACCATAAGTCCAGAATTATGTCTCTTTGAATTAAAAATAAAAGTGAAAAACTGCTTGGTTAGGTGATAAGGTCAACAGTTTTCATCAGATTCTTTCCAAACTTACAGTGTCTTCATATCAATCAGCATTTTAACCTCATTAAAAATGAGAAACATCGGGACAATAAGTCCAGAATTTTTTTCTATTAAATTTGACAAAATAAACAATTTCCACTTGTTTAAAAGATTTCACAACTTTCGTCTGAATCTTTCCAAACTTGTTAAGTGTTTTTATATCAGTATTTCTCGAACCCTATTGAAAATGATGACTATCGGAGCAATAAATCTATTATGATCTTTTACTGTATGTCAAATTATTGTGAAATGCAGCTTCTTTATGATATTTACAGTTTTCATTCATTTTTTTCAAACTTTACAGTGTTTTCATATCAATGAGTACTCAACTTCTATCGTAAAAGAGCGACGTAAGAATAAGTTCAGAATCATCTCTCCTTGAAGTTGAGAAAAATATGAAATTACGCTAACAAGATGAAGCAGATTTTTTTAAAAACTACACAGTTCTGTTCCATTAATGAAAACTGCACACGGATGCCAGTAAAAAAAGGAAACCAATGTAAATAAAAATGAACCATGAAATATTTGGGGGGTTACAACACAACATCATAGATAATGGTTATTTGGGGGTTATTTCACAACATCATAAATAATGGTTATTTGGGGGTTATAACACAAAATTATAGATAATGGTTATACCAGTATCTTTTTCTATTTTGTTTAAAATAATCTGCAAATATATTAATATTTACAGTAGAAAAAAAATCGTTCGATGTAACTTCATTGAGTGCCTTTAACACTGAAATTCCCGACGCCCTTTGATGCTTTGCATCAATACTTATCTTGTTTGTTATTCAATTGCATGTAAGCATAGATATGGTTTACGTTACGTGTTATGTATTTGTGCACGTGCCGTAATGCTTGATTGGGAAGGTCTGTTTACATACGGTATAGTTAACATAGCACACATGCAGAGGTTATAAAGCAAAACTGTTGGCAAAATGGTATTTTTTAATAACAAGCAATTATTGGGCTAGTTTGAAAGATATACTTTTTCAAAATGGCTTTTGTGTTTGTCCAAATATCGGAACGTTTAGTACGCAATGAGTGTCCGTGCATGCTATTCTATAGAAAAAGCACGCTGTTTTTCTGCCATATAACAGAGCCTCGTTAGAATAGCCAATACCGTTGAGTGATATTTTAACGAATATTTTAGAAAGCTTAAACAATCGAAGGTGTAAATAAAGACAATATTTTAAACAGTAATGAACTGTGATAAAATCGTGTCGTGCCCGGGCTCCGTTACTATTCACCTTGAAGAAGGTTGTTATAAACAATAACATGCAAATGATCGTTTTAAATAATTTATTGTATGTCAATGTCTACACTGAATAACATCAAAGTATTTATCCCTGAAATATGTATCTGTACTATTAGTAAATTAGACTAGTCATCATCAGGATCTACCTGAGTACCTTGCCCAAACTGGTGGGAAGGCCGACTTAAATTTAAATATATAAACTTTATTTAGTTACAACTATATACTTGTAATACACAATTAGACAATAAGCATAGTATTGTGGACATCAATAATATAGTATATCAATATATAAAAATTAGTAAAATTAAACTGTGAAAGAACATTTCAAAGGGAGATAGCTCACATAACATACAGGGAGGTAATATCATCCTGTTACAGAACATTGTTATTATTTTAAACTAAACATTTTAAGAGCAAATTATTGTATACACACATGTGTTTTTTTCGTTTTGAATGTATGTGAAAACTTGATGCAATTCAATGAAATATGTAATTTGATAAGTTGAGTCAATGGTTGGGAAAGTGCATTTACGCTTGTTTTTGGGGGACATTTGTCAAAACATCGGTAAGTGGAACAGAACAGAAAATAACAAGCTATTGCCTTATTGTAGTATTCGTGTGTTCAACGTAATTTGATAAATCTCTACAAAACATAAAGTGCAATACCTACACCGAGATAATAAGACACCAGCAATTTGCGTTACGTGTCAGATTCGACAAATACAATGACCTTGCCGATACTGAAATAATTATACACTTGCTGTACCATGTTGAATACACAATTTTTGCGACATTTCTTTTAATATTTGCAAGTAATGAATATCATTATACAAGCAGTGCAATGAAGCCAAGAACCGGAGAGCATATCTGTGTTTGCACATAATTAAATACACTTATTGTACATCCAATACAAACACTGACGCCTGATTAAGAAAATTATTAAACTTATTATATAGCACAGGTATTTTGTTAAAATTATAAAAGAACAGATTCAACATAAAAAATTGTATTAAAAAATAAAGTATTTTTCAAATATGTTCCAATGCATATTAAGGCAAGGATAGACACGTCCGTTGACACCCACCTGTCAAATGAACGGGGCAAATACTGGCTTTATCAGTCGTTAATTTATCAAAACACATATAACAACGAAGCTGTGAATTAGTTGATAGAAAGAACTAAGTAAATAATACATATATTATCACTTTGAGGTAGTCTAAAATACATCAAACGTCCAAATCATGATGGCGAGAATACTTATGAAGATTAATAAATGATCTATGATAGCAAAGATGCTGATGCTTATGTTGATGCTCATAATGTTAATTATTGATTATGCTGCTGCTGCTGCTGATGATGATGATGATGATGACGATGACGACGATGACAATGATCATGATGATGGTGATGATGATGATGATAATTATGTTGGTGATGATGATGATGGTGGTGATGATGATGATGATAATAATGATGAGATTATTTCCCTTAGGGCCCGGATCCGGCTATATCCTCAAGATTTTCTGAAATTCTGAGTAAGAAAACCCCAGTGTAGCACCAGCAATTAACGAACTTCAGTAAAAATTGAACCGCTCTATCAACCAAGTTTTTCAAACGCATGGTGTAACATATGTTATTTCACATCGATCACGATCTCGAGTTATGTCGTATCTCTGTTTAAACGTCTGGCGTCTTTTTTCCTCTTCATTACCCGAATCAACAATTAACGTTTACAAAACATTGAGGATCAAACATTTTGTCAGACTATATTCACATTTAATATATTAAATCGAACTCATATACACGACCAACATATATTCAGAAATGTACATTTTTCCTTTTTATTTAACAAGTATTATTTTAATTGGATTTATGGTCCCTCTTTACAGAGCATGCAAATTTAATTCATTATACAGTTTGCGAGACAGAACAAAACAAATCTTTATTATGTTTCACAGGTCACATAATACAATGAACATACATGTAACGTGACAACAGGTGAGCATATATAAATTGTGTAAGTACACAGTTTCATGAAACATTGGGAAATCCGTCAAAGAAAAACTATAATAAATTTGTGAGGGGGGAAGGTGATCTTTTGAGTTTTATCAGCTTCTCGGCTGTTACAAGCGATTATATAAGGATATCTTTTTACAGTTAACGAAAGCGAACGTTACATAAAAAATACACGAAAATACTAGACGTCCCACATTAGTAATAGTCTGGTGAAAATTCTTCAATACTTTTTTGTTACAAAAAGGATTCAAAGTTTAGATTCAAAGACAAGACAAAATTATGCTTAAAAAAGATTAATACAGGTTAATAAAGATACATTAAAATCAGTTATTTATCAGCAATATTTCGTAATGGTAAGAAAAAAGAAAAAGAAAAATTGCAACACCAAATAATGACGGGACAACATCAACAAAAGCAAAAAAAGTTATCATTAAGACATGCAACATAAATAAAGTAAAACAAATGCGTAAAGGAACTACAAAAAGGAAATCCGTTATTGAACCATTAAAGCACTATGTATTAGAAGGCAATTACCTATCGATTATATTTAGTTGATGTCTAAAAACAAATCTTTTGACACAAAGTGCAACATTATTTGCAAGGAAATAAATACAGCTTATATCGATTCGACAATAAAACACACAGAACGGTAAACAGCCATCATGATAACACAGTATTTATAGTTCACCCAGTTATGAATAAGCAAAGGTTTAATTGTAAGTGATTACATGATGCATATGGTATATTTAACAATAACATTCTTTATTGTAGAATTTAAAATATATACATTTAAACAAGGCGTACACGACCAGTACGAAATTTCAAGTCATGACATAAGGCATGTGGTATATTTAACAATAACATTCTTTTTTTAAAATTATATATACATTTAAACAAGGCGTACACGACCAGTATGAAATTTCTAGTTATAACATGATGCATGTGGTATATTTAACAATAACATTCTTTATTGTAGAATTATATTTTTATTTAAGCCAGGCGACCAGTTCGAAATTTCTAGTTATTACATGACGCATTTTTTATACCTTTTAACAAGGTGTACACGACAGTACGAAATTTCAAGTTATTACATGAGGCATGTGATATATTTAACAATAAAATTCTGTATTGTAGAATAATATGTTCATTTAAGCCAGGCGTACACGACCAGTACACAATTTCAAGTTATTACACGAGGCATGTGGTATATTTAAGAAATAATTCGTGTACGTTATAGTTTGTTGTCAAATAGCCCACGGCCGGAAGTTTAGATGCGTAGGGATTAAATCACGAGTGAGAAGCACGAGTGATTTGAAACCACGCATCTAAACTTCCGGCCGTGGGTTATTCGACAACAAACTATAACGTACACGAATTATTTCGATTCTAACACGATTTTTAGTAATGATTTATAGAATGTATCTTTTTTTTCTTGCATACTATTTTATGTGAAGCTCCGCCCATAAAAAATAGCTTTCGGCTGTTCTGTCGATTAGATCTCCGCCCTCAATAACAGCCAAACTGGATGGAAAAAAAACATTTCATTTCTCACGTTTGGTTAAATAAGAACAACAACAACTTGCGTTAACTAAGGGGGCAGTCTACAGTTTTTCTGGAAAATCCCCAGGCCGACAAGCACTGGTTTGCAAAACACCCTCAAAACAAGGCCTTCAGTCACAACCTGAAAATATATTCAGACCATATTCATTGCGGCCCGTCAACAGCTTGAAAATAAAGCACAAAACAATGCAGAAAATGCTCTTTAAATTTATATCTGGGGTAAAATAGACCTTTTCGGGGGTCTCGGAAATTGCCCATAAAAACGCCATTTTTAGATAAACCCGGCAATCACATTTAACTTTCCGCGTAAGAATACGCACACAGTCGACAACATGCTTTGCACTATCAAAGCAAATGCTTTCAAACAAACCCAAACTAAATGGGTCATTACCATTGAACTTTTTTGCACTGCTAACTTATTTAAAACCCACCGTTGAAATCTGTCAAATGCCGGCAGTTTCAAGCAGAAAGTACATGTGTTTACTTCTCACTCAGCATGTTGTTGTTGTTGACTAAAATTCAGGTCACTTAGTTTCGAATTATTAAAACATGTGAAATTACTAGAATATTGACCATTTATACTTACATTTCAGCTCCTGGAGTCAAAAAACAATTTCTTTAAGGCCATACACCTTAAATTCAGGAAATTGACCGGGGCCAATGCGCAGATAAGGCTGAAAAACTGTAGACTGCCTCCTTAAGATAGCAGTCAAAAGTTTTAAACCCATCTAAATTTGAATTATTTGTATACTTCAGTCAATTCTGGATGAAACTGGGTGGTTTTCTTTGTGAAATAACTACAATGTACAATTGCATACTATTTTTAGTGAGCATATCAGCGGCGGCATTTTCACGCAACTTTTTGGTCATTTTTTTGGTTTTCTACCAAAGTCTAAAAATCACTAAGTTTGCACCGATATGAAATGTAGGTATAATCATATTGCCACAAATGACTCCTAATGAGTGTTATCTTTGATCCTGAGTAAAAAATTGTTCACAACACTGGTCAAAGTTAAAAAATAAAATGAATTTTGATGATTTTTTCCATAAAATCAGTGTGTTTTACTCACTTTTCATCAAAGTTGATGCACATTTTGGGGTTTAAATGGTTTGAAAGGCACTAAATGTTGTATAAATAGTTGATTTAAGTCAACTTGGTATTACTTGCATAAACAATTAAGCCTATGGCACACAGAAACAGAGACTGCAGCTCTAAAGCAGATGTGCGTACAATGCAAGGGAGGTAATTCCTATAGCCATATTTGACCATGAAGTTCCAAGTCTTAATACACTCACATTTTTTGGTCTAAATATTTGTCTTATGGTAATATGATGCCATTGAAGCAAGATAAGAGCCCCAAAACAATGACCTGGTGATATTTTGCAGATAAAACCTTCATTTGTGGGAGTCTTTATAGGCCAGGGTATCATTTTTGTGAAAGTTGCTATTCAGTCAACATCTTTTTTTCTACTTTGGACATACATTTGTACTTAGTGTGAAAATGCCTTTTAATTACAGAAAAAGCGCGGGGAATATTAGCACACGCAGGAGTAGAGGCAAGAAAGCCACCCAGTTTAAGCTGGGACACAAGCCAAAATGGACTACATCCACTGAAATACACCAACCTGGAGTTTCCAGTGCAAGTTCCGAGGCGCCGAAAGCTTCTAAACGACTGGTACGGCTGACAGACAAGGAAGCCTGGGACAGTCAATTCGTCAGAACCACAGCAGGGTTAGCACAGGCAGACACTCTGGCATACACTCTCAGACGTCCACCTGAAAAGGAAGAAAAAACAGATTGTGAGTGTGACCGCAATGAAAATTTCATTGTGAATAATGAGAAAATGCTGGCAGTTATTAAAGATGTACATGCAAGTGGTTGTAAGAAGCCAAACATGAAAATGAAAGTTACACGTGCTGGTCTGTGTGTCTACATCTGTGTAAAATGTAGTTACTGTGGATTTAATTCGCAAACATTGCCAATGTCGGACACAATTCAGACCGCAAGAGGCCCCCCTGCAGGATTATTGAACTATTTAGTAGCAATGTCAGTGCTAAAATCTACAATTGGAATGGATGATGTAGCTACTGTATTAACATGGCCTTAATATTAAGGCACCATGCAAGCAAACATTTCAAAAAAAGTTTAATGACTTGGGACAAGCACAAACAGAACTGAGCGACAAACAATTGGAACTAAATCAGGACTATGTCGCAAATGTCATGAAAAAGCCGGCTTCGAACCTGAAGTTGACATCCAATTTGACGTCGCCTACACATGTCGACCCCAGGGGGGATGCGAAAAGTCTACACAAAGCTTTGGGGCCCTGGTAGAACACAACACAGGTCAAAAACTCCCACTTGCCATAGCCATGGCCAACAAGCATTGCAGAAAAAGGTACTGCAGGCATGATAACTGCTCAAAAACCTTTGCAGCTGAGGCCTCCATTGCAAGCAGTGAGCGAGTATTACTTCACAGGTCATTGGATAAAGTGAAAGATGGTCCTTTGGCAGTAAAGTCAATAACCACCGACTCTGGTACGCAATCGGCAAAGGCTATACGGGATTACTATGAGCTTAAAAAGCAAACAAATCACTTAAAAAAGCAGACGGCCACCCACTACAAGTGCTTTGTTCACAAGCTGAGAGCTTTCGAAAGACATGTGCGTGCCGCAAAGTCAGACATCAAATCCATTCCAAAAAAGTACAACAAAGACGAATACATGCGTAAGCTTGCCAGCTGCCTCCGCTGCCGAGTGCGCATTGAACTGGAAAGACTGCGAAAACAGAGCTGCAATGATGAGCTTTTTCTTCGATCGGCCAAATTTGCTATAGAAAACATCCTGCATTGCTTCTCCGGAGATCACAAGATGTGCAAGGAACGCTCACGAGTGTGCACCTATCGAGTGACCAGCTCGTACAAACATTTGCCCTATGGAGAGCCACTAGCACTCCAGGAGAGTGACAAGAAAATTGTTTTAGGAAACATTAATAAAACATTTGATGCCACGGGGTTGAAAGAAGTGGCAAAGCTCTTTAACACAAATGCTTGTGAGAGCTTAAATGCATCTGTGTTTCATTATGCCCCCAAAACTTAATTCTATGCTAGAAACTTTGCAGCTCTGTGTCATTCTGCAGTTCATACAAGGTCTTTGGGGCCCAGCAAATCATCAATGAAGGTGGCAGAAAAGGTGACAGGGAAAAAAATCAGTTTACATAGCATGATATACAACAAACTGAAGGCCAAGGATCGCAGACGGGAATATGACAGCCGCAGGAAGGCCTCAGTGCGGTACAAAATAGTCAGATTCTACCTTAGAAAGCGGCACGCAAACAGAGCCCTGTACCGGGACGGTCTATATGCCTCTGAAAGTATGCCATCTACAAGTGCTGCTGACCATAGCTATGGACTTAAAGTGTAAAACAGAAAAACTTGTGATGTACAGTAAATGCAAACTGCGAACGGCAACATAACAATAACCTAACTTGTATATTTACCGCAGACCACAGACAGCATTCACTGAAGCCCCTGTGACCCGAGCATTGACCATTTGTAAGGCACACGTTGCGGGAATTATTAACAGTTACTGGCTCATACGATAAATGCTTTATATTAATGCATAGCTTATTGTGGCAGAGGTGTGAGATATGGAAATTGCGCTGCAGTGCACTGTGTCCGGGATCACACAGATAGTACTTGAGACGGTGGACTTTTAGCTTGATGCGCTTGCCCGATACAACAACACGGTGCACACCATAGCCGTACCTATCTGTTTCACCAGTCCACAGGCAACACAGACCAACCAACTCACTCTTTTCACCCAGAACAGCTTCCAGTTTCACTACAAGCTGATCCGGGGGAAAACTCGAAAAAAAAGCAGCGGCCATGAGTCACAGGGTCTTAAGCACAGATGAATCTGAAGAAAAGTGAAGTAAATACTCTTAATTTTGTAGCATCACATTCTATTATGCCTATTTAGAAGATTTCACTCTCTGAAAAGTAAATTTAAATCACCTATGATAAGTATAGTGGTTAAACTGTCATGCAAAGTAGGGTTTTATTAAAAAATCAGGCTTACCTCTCCCTACTGAAATGTTAATATCTCTGCTCAAATTGGTCAGAATTGAATGGGAAAACTGTTTTCAGGTGTTGATAATTATATTTTATCAAAAAATGTCACATTTGACTATGCTGCGTTGGGTGTGAAATTTAGCATTTTTTACCTTAAGGGGGCAGTCTACAGTTTTCTGGAAAATCCCCAGGCCGACAAGCACTGGTCTGCAAAACACCCTCAAAACAAGGCCTTCAGTCACAACCTGAAAATATATTCAGACCATATTCATTGCGGCCCGTCAACAGCTTGAAAATAAAGCACTAAACAATGCAGAAAATGCTCTTTAAATTTATATCTGGGGTAAAATAGACCTTTTCGGGGGTCTCGGAAATTGCCCATAAAAACCCCATTTTTACATAAACCCGGCAATCACATTTAACTTTCCGGGTAAGAATACGCACACAGTCGACAACATGCTTTGCACTATCAAAGCAAATGCTTTCAAACTAACCCAAACAAAATGGGTCATTACCATTGAACTTTTTTGCACTGCTAACTTATTTAAACCCACCGTTGAAATCTGTCAAATGCCGGCAGTTTCAAGCAGAAAGTACATGTGTTTACTTCTCACTCAGCATGTTGTTGTTGTTGACTAAAATTCAGGTCACTTAGTTTCGAATGACTGAAAACATGTGAAATTACTAGAATATTGACCATTTATACTTACATTTCAGCTCCTGGAGTCAAAAAACAATTTCTTTTAGGCCATACACCTTAAATTCAGGAAATTGACCGGGGCCAATGCGCAGATAAGGCTGAAAAACTGTAGACTGCCTCCTTAAGATAGCAGTCAAAAGTTTTAAACCCATCTAAATTTGAATTATTTGTATACTTCAGTCAATTCTTGATGATACTGGGTGGTTTTCTTTGTGAAATAACTACAATGTACAATTGCATACTATTTATAGTGAGCATATCAGCGGCGGCATTTTCACGCAACTTTTTGGTCATTTTTTTGGTTTTCTACCAAAGTCTAAAAATCACTCAGTTTGCACAGATATGAAATGTAGGTATAATCATATTGCCACAAATGACTCCTAATGAGTGTCATCTTTGATCCTGAGTAAAAAATTGTTCAAAACACTGGTCAAAGTTAAAACATAAAATGAATTTTGATGATTTTTTCCATAAAATCAGTGTGTTTTACTCACTTTTCATCAAAGTTGATGCACATTTAGGGATTTAAATGGTTTGAAAGGCACTAAATGTTGTATAAATAGTTGATTTAAGTCAACTTGGTATTACTTGTATAAACAACTAAGCCTATGGCACACAGAAACAGAGACTGCAGCTCTAAAGCAGATGTGCGTACAATGCAAGGGAGGTAAATCCTATAGCCATATTTGACCATGAAGTTCCAAGTCTTAATACACTCACATTGTTTGGTCTAAATATTTGTCTTATGGTAATATGATGCCATTGAAGCAAGATTAGAGCCCCAAAACAATGACCTGGTGATATTTTGCAGATAAAACCTTCATTTGTGGGAGTCTTTATAGGCCAGGGTATCATTTTTGTGAAAGTTGCTCTTCAGTCAACATCTATTTTTCTACTTTGGACATACATTTGTACTTAGTGTGAAAATGCCTTTTAATTACAGAAAAAGCGCGGGGAATATTAGCACACGCAGGAGTAGAGGCAAGAAAGCCACCAAGTTTAAGCTGGGACACAAGCCAAAATGGACTACATCCACTGAAATACACCAACCTGGAGTTTCCAGTGCATGTTCCGAGGCGCCAAAAGCTTCTAAACGACTGGTACGGCTGACAGACAAGGAAGCCTGGGACAGTCAATTCGTCAGAACCACAGCAGGGTTAGCACAGGCAGACACTCTGGAATACACTCTCAGACGTCCACCTGAAAAGGAAGAAAAAACAGATTGTGAGTGTGACCGCAATGAAAATTTCATTGTGAATAATGAGAAAATGCTGGCACTTATTAAAGATGTACATGCAAGTGGTTGTAAGAAGCCAAACATGAAAATGAAAGTTACACGTGCTGGTCTGTGTGTCTACATCTGTGTAAAATGTAGTTACTGTGGATTTAATTCGCAAACATTGCCAATGTCGGACACAATTCAGACCGCAAGAGGCCCCCCTGCAGGATTTTTGAACTATTTAGTAGCAATGCCAGTGCTAAAATCTAAAATTGGAATGGATGATGTAGCTACTGTATTAACATGGCTTAATATTAAGGCACCATGCAAGCCAACATTTCAAAAAAAGTTTAATGACTTGGGACAAGCACAAACAGAACTGAGCGACAAACAATTGGAACTAAATCAGGACTATGTCGCTAATGTCATGAAAAAAGCCGGCTTCGAACCTGAAGTTGACATCCAATTTGACGTCGCCTACACATGTCGACCCCAGGGGGGATGCGAAAAGTCTACACAAAGCTTTGGGGCCCTGGTAGAACACAATACAGGTCAAAAACTCCCACTTGCCATAGCCATGGCCAACAAGCATTGCAGAAAAAGGTACTGCAGGCATGATAACTGCTCAAAAACCTTTGCAGCTGAGGCCTCCATTGCAAGCAGTGAGCGAGTATTACTTCACAGGTCATTGGATAAAGTGAAAGATGGTCCTTTGGCAGTAAAGTCAATAACCACCGACTCTGGTACGCAATCGGAAAAGGCTATACGGGATTACTATGAGCTTAAAAAGCAAACAAATCACTTAAAAAAGCAGACGGCCACCCACTACAAGTGCTTTGTTCACAAGCTGAGAGCTCTCGAAAGACATGTGCGTACCGCAAAGTCAGACATCAAATCCATTCCAAAAAAGTACAACAAAGACGAATACATGCGTAAGCTGGCCAGCTGCCTCCGCTGCCGAGTGCGCATTGAACTGGAAAGACTGCGAAAACAGAGCTGCAGTGATGAGCTTTTTCTTCGATCGGCCAAATTTGCTATAGAAAACATCCTGCATTGCTTCTCCGGAGATCACAAGATGTGCAAGGAACGCTCACGAGTGTGCACCTATCGAGTGACAAGCTCGTACAAACATTTGCCCTATGGAGAGCCACTAGCACTCCAGGAGAGTGACAAGAAAATAGTTGTAGGAAACATTAATAAAACATTTGATGCCACGAGGTTGAAAGAAGTGGCAAAGCTCTTTAACACAAATGCTTGTGAGAGCTTAAATGCATCTGTGTTTCATTATGCCCCCAAAACTTCATTCTATGCTAGAAACTTTGCAGCTCTGTGTCATTCTGCAGTTCATACAAGGTCTTTGGGGCCCAGCAAATCATCAATGAAGGTGGCAGAAAAGGTGACAGGTAAAAAAATCAGTTTACATAGCATGATATACAACCAACTGAAGGCCAAGGATCGCAGACGGAAATATGACAGCCGCAGGAAGGCCTCAGTGCGGTACAAAATAGTCAGATTCTACCTTAGAAAGCGGCACGCAAACAGAGCCCTGTACCGGGACGGTCTATATGCCTCTGAAAGTATGCCATCTACAAGTGCTGCTGACCATAGCTATGGACTTAAAGTGTAAAACAGAAAAACTTGTGATGTACAGTACATGCAAACTGCGAACGGCAACATAACAATAACCTAACTTGTATATTTACCGCAGACCACAGACAGCATTCCCTGAAGCCCCTGTGACCCGAGCATTGACCATTTGTAAGGCACACGTTGCGGGAATTATTAACAGTTACTGGCTCATACGATAAATGCTCTAGTTTCAGTTTCACTACAAGCTGATCCGGGGGAAAACTCGAAAAAAAAGCAGCAGTTTCAAGCAGAAAGTACATGTGTTTACTTCTCACTCAGCATGTTGTTGTTGACTAAAATTCAGGTCACTTAGTTTCGAATTACTAAAAACATGTGAAATTACTAGAATATTGACCATTTATACTTACATTTCAGCTCCTGGAGTCAAAAAACAATTTCTTTTAGGCCATACACCTTAAATTCAGGACATTGACCGGGGCCAATGCGCAGATAAGGCTGAAAAACTGTAGACTGCCTCCTTAAGATAGCAGTCAAAAGTTTTAAACCCATCTAAATTTGAATTATTTGTATACTTCAGTCAATTCTGGATGAAACTGGGTGGTTTTCTTTGTGAAATAACTACAATGTACAATTGCATACTATTTTTAGTGAGCATATCAGCGGCGGCATTTTCACGCAACTTTTTGGTCATTTTTTTGGTTTTCTACCCAAGTCTAAAAATCACTCAGTTTGCACAGATATGAAATGTAGGTATAATCATATTGCCACAAATGACTCCTAATGAGTGTCATCTTTGATCCTGAGTAAAAAATTGTTCACAACACTGGTCAAAGTTAAAAAATAAAATGAATTTTGATGATTTTTTCCATAAAATCAGTGTGTTTTACTCACTTTTCATCAAAGATGATGCACATTTAGGGGTTTAAATGGTTTGGACATACATTTGTACTTAGTGTGAAAATGCCTTTTAATTACAGAAAAAGCGCGGGGAATATTAGCACACGCATGAGTAGAGGCAAGAAAGCCACCCAGTTTAAGCTGGGACACAAGCCAAAATGGACTACATCCACTGAAATACACCAACCTGGAGTTTCCAGTGCAAGTTCCGAGGCGCCGAAAGCTTCTAAACGACTGGTACGGCCGACAGACAAGGAAGCCTGGGACAGTCAATTCGTCAGAACCACAGCAGGGTTAGCACAGGCAGACACTCTGGCATACACTCTCAGACCTAAACCTGAAAAGGAAGAAAAAACAGATTGTGAGTGTGGCCGCAATGAAAATTTCATTGTGAATAATGAGAAAATGCTGGCACTTATTAAAGATGTACATGCAAGTGGTTGTAAGAAGCCAAACATGAAAATGAAAGTTACACGTGCTGGTCTGTGTGTCTACATCTGTGTAAAATGTAGTTACTGTGGATTTAATTCGCAAACATTGCCAATGTTGGACACAATTCAGAGCGCAAGAGGCCCCCCTGCAGGATTTTTGAACTATTTAGTAGCAATGCCAGTGCTAAAATCTAAAATTGGAATGGATGATGTAGCTACTGTATTAACATGGCTTAATATTAAGGCACCATGCAAGCAAACATTTGAAAAAAAGTTTAATGACTTGGGACAAGCACAAACAGAACTGAGCGACAAACAATTGGAACTAAATCAGGACTATGTCGCAAATGTCATGAAAAAAGCCGGCTTCGAACCTGAAGTTGACATCCAATTTGACGTCGCCTACACATGTCGACCCCAGGGGGGATGCGAAAAGTCTACACAAAGCTTTGGGGCCCTGGTAGAACACAATACAGGTCAAAAACTCCCACTTGCCATAGCCATGGCCAACAAGCATTGCAGAAAAAGGAACTGCAGGCATGATAACTGCTCAAAAACCTTTGCAGCTGAGGCCTCCATTGCAAGCAGTGAGCGAGTATTACTTCACAGGTCATTGGATAAAGTGAAAGATGGTCCTTTGGCAGTAAAGTCAATAACCACCGACTCTGGTACGCAATCGGAAAAGGCTATACGGGATTACTATAAGCTTAAAAAGCAAACAAATCACTTAAAAAAACAGACGGCCACCCACTACAAGTGCTTTGTTCACAAGCTGAGAGCTCTCGAAAGACATGTGCGTGCCGCAAAGTCAGACATCAAATCCATTCCAAAAAAGTACAACAAAGACGAATACATGCGTAAGCTGGCCAGCTGCCTCCGCTGCCGAGTGCGCATTGAACTGGAAAGACTGCGAAAACAGAGCTGCAGTGATGAGCTTTTTCTTCGATCGGCCAAATTTGCTATAGAAAACATCCTGCATTGCTTCTCCGGAGATCACAAGATGTGCAAGGAACGCTCACGAGTGTGCACCTATCGAGTGACAAGCTCGTACAAACATTTGCCCTATGGAGAGCCACTAGCACTCCAGGAGAGTGACAAGAAAATAGTTGTAGGAAACATTAATAAAACATTTGATGCCACGGGGTTGAAAGAAGTGGCAAAGCTCTTTAACACAAATGCTTGTGAGAGCTTAAATGCATCTGTGTTTCATTATGCCCCCAAAACTTCATTCTATGCTAGAAACTTTGCAGCTCTGTGTCATTCTGCAGTTCATACAAGGTCTTTGGGGCCCAGCAAATCATCAATGAAGGTGGCAGAAAAGGTGACAGGGAAAAAAATCAGTTTACATAGCATGATATACAACCAACTGAAGGCCAAGGATCGCAGACGGGAATATGACAGCCGCAGGAAGGCCTCAGTGCGGTACAAAATAGTCAGATTCTACCTTAGAAAGCGGCACGCAAACAGAGCCCTGTACCGGGACGGTCTATATGCCTCTGAAAGTATGTCATCTACAAGTGCTGCTGACCATAGCTATGGACTTAAAGTGTAAAACAGAAAAACTTGTGATGTACAGTACATGCAAACTGCGAACGGCAACATAACAATAACCTAACTTGTATATTTACCGCAGACCACAGACAGCATTCCCTGAAGCCCCTGTGACCCGAGCATTGACCATTTGTAAGGCACACGTTGCGGGAATTATTAACAGTTACTGGCTCATACGATAAATGCTCTATATTAATGCAAAGCTTATTGTGGCAGAGGTGTGAGATATGGAAATTTCGCTGCAGTGCACTGTGTCCGGGATCACACAGATAGTACTTGAGACTGTGGACTTTTAGCTTGATGCGCTTGCCCGATACAACAACACGGTGCACACCATAGCCGTACCTATCTGTTTCACCAGTCCACAGGCAACACAGACCAACCAACTCACTCTTTTCACCCAGAACAGCTTCCAGTTTCACTACAAGCTGATCCGGGGGAAAACTCGAAAAAAAAAGCAGCGGCCATGAGTCACAGGGTCTTAAGCACAGATGAATCTGAAGAAAAGTGAAGTAAATACTCTTAATTTTGTAGCATCACATTCTATTATGACTATTTACAGTACAGCTCACGCAAAACAAACATATTCCGCGATCCGCGGAGTCAGACGCTAGCTTGTGTTCGCGGAGTCGACTCGGAATCGACTATCTGGTCGCCGAGTGGCCGCGTCTGTCCGCCGAGGCACTCCGCATCTCGTCTCCGCGACTCGCCTCGGCATGATGCCGAGTACTTTGTTGATGATGTCGAGTCATTCGGCGGACAATCGTATTCATTATAATTTACAATGTACATGTACCTCGGATAGAAATGGACTCCGAGTTTCGCATCATAAAATTTATTACATGGAGCGTTACTACGTTGCGAAACAATTCACTACATAATATATTGACAATAAGGGTTTGCATCATCTGTCCAAATTTTCTCTATTAACTGTTTCTTAACCCTTTCCCTGATAAATGCGTATAATCCCGAGCCTATCTTTTACCACATACATTGAATTTTCCCGTCTCTATCCATTACCCGCTAGTCTCGTGTATTCCACTTTCAAATGCAAATGCTGATTAATACTGACGAGAAAAGTGCTCAAGAAAACTCATTAACACAGACATCCAACATTTTTCTAAAATATCAAATGAATTTCGGCATATGTTTCTAATAAAGATTTGATGAAATAGGTGTCCAATCGGGACAAGGGTAACACAAATAAATACATGTATATGCCCATGATATTTTCATGTCCAGTGTTTATCTTAAACAAAAAGCGCGCGAAAATAGGCGTGGGTGAATTTATTGATACACAAAACTACGTAGCGCAGACAACATTGTAAAACTTCGTAGTGAATTTCCATTTGAGTACCGGGGTATCTCGCAAATGATTTTGACATTTTCCTGAATAAAATTAAAGTCAAAAACGCTGTATCATTTTCATATTTAAGTTCGTTCAATATTGCAACAATTACTTATTGTATCTGGTTGCACACAAAGTGCCGTGTAAAGTTAATATTCTTTTACAACAACCAATAAACAGCGTCATTTATATTTAGATTTTATGCAACATGTATAAGTCATTTTCTGAAAATTGGGAGAAAGGAAAAGCGATTTTTCGAAAATAAACCAACGTTTTTTTTTCATTTAATTTGTCATAATTATTTATATTTTGTTTTGTCTGTGTATGTTTGATTGGTTCTCATTTGTTTTAAGCAAATCTTATGGAAAAAATATCGTAATGGTAAATGCCCCGTTTCCGAGATTATATACGAGAATTACTTCGATATGTTTACTGATAAATTATGGTTTTGACAGACGACACGTGCTTATCTCAAGTGTGTGTTTTTGTAATACACGGGATATTGGATTATCGGTGCTTGATTGAGCAATGAAACAAAGACGCAGTCGGCGGTTTTCAGAAGGCCTTTTGTACTGACCAACATAATAATTAATAGTGCACGTGCTTATCTAACATTAAGGGATAAAACACACGGGGGACTAGACACTTTGTGCTTGTTTGGGCCATAACCGGTGGTTATTTTCAGTAGCACACGTGTCCAGAAACTAACGAGTTCGGGTAATAAAGCACTGAGATTATGATCTGAAAACTGCATGGAGTCTGAAATGAAACAAAATGCCGACAAATCAAATGATTAACCGCCTAATGTTTCAGTATAAAAAAAATGCCGACAAATCAAAAGATTAACCGCCTAATGTTTCAGTATAAAATTCGATATTTTAAGGCGGGGTTCTCACTGCATTTCCTTTTGCATTCGCATACGCTTGTATTACTTGTTATATCCTCGTATTATTTGCACAGATTTATTAAAATAACCATGAAAATGCTCACGCTTTTCAGGCAGATAACGTGATATTACACAAGTCATCTTTATTTTTGCGCAATTTCTATGAGAACAGCAGATTTTCAAGTGTATTTAATTGTCACAATAATGATACTGTTTTGCGTCGCAATATTATTTTGGTAGTTTTATTTATGCCGAGTTTAATGTTTCTATATATTGCCCGATAATTTCGTTTATTAAATTTATATAAAGATGCAACATGTACTTGGCCATTTCTTAAAATCGGGACGAAGTGAAAGTAATCATTTTTAAATATAAACGAATATAAGTTTTTATTAAAATTGTCAACATTATTTATATTTGTTTTCTATGTGTATAGTTGTTTGGTTCTCATATGTATTTTCGCAAATCTTATGATACTCAATATGTTATTTTCGATGTTTAAAGCAAATCTTGTTTCCGAGATCACGTTCGGGATTAAACTGTGTAAGGTTCATTGATATGGTTATAATGGCCTACAAAATCATTATGTATGAAGTTCCGTATGCAGAGGTGCTGACCAAAGGTTTACACAATCACGCAGAAGTAAATATATCAACGTATTATTTGTATCTGTTTCTAATAATCGTTTATGTAAAAAATATTTAACATGTGTTATAGTATATAATAAATATTTGTATTTTTTTGGCGAACCGCCGCGTGTAAAGACGCGGCGTAATGCCGCGGATCGATGCCGACGCAGGAACAGACGCGGCGTAACTCCGCGAATTATCGCGGAGTGCCTCGGCATGATGCCGAGGGAATACTCGTTCTGGATGCGGAGTAATTTCGAAAACAAAAGAGTGTGTCCGCGGCGTAGCCGCTGATTTTGTTGGTTTTGCGTGAGCTGTACTGTAGAAGATTTCACTCTCTGAAAAGTAAATTTAAATCACCTATGATAAGTATAGTGGTTAAACTGTCATGCAAAGTAGGGTTTTATTAAAAAATCAGGCTTACCTCTCCCTACTGAAATGTTAATATCTCTGCTCAAATTGGTCAGAATTGAATGGGAAAACTGTTTTCAGGTGTTGATGATTATATTTTATCAAAAAATGTCACATTTGACTATGCTGCGTTGGGTGTGAAGTTTAGCATTTTTTACCTTAAGGGGGCAGTCTACAGTTTTTCTGGAAAATCCCCAGGCCGACAAGCACTGGTCTGCAAAACACCCTCAAAACAAGGCCTTCAGTCACAACCTGAAAATATATTCAGACCATATTGATTGCGGCCCGTCAACAGCTTGAAAATAAAGCACAAAACAATGCAGAAAATGCTCTTTAAATTTATATCTGGGGTAAAATAGACCTTTTCGGGGGTCTCGGAAATTGCCCATAAAAACCCCATTTTTACATAAACCCGGCAATCACATTTAACTTTCCGGGTAAGAATACGCACACAGTCGACAACATGCTTTGCACTATCAAAGCAAATGCTTTCAAACTAACCCAAACAAAATGGGTCATTACCATTGAACTTTTTTGCACTGCTAACTTATTTAAACCCACCAATGAAATCTGTCAAATGCCGGCAGTTTCAAGCAGAAAGTACATGTGTTTACTTCTCACTCAGCATGTTGTTGTTGTTGACTAAAATTCAGGTCACTTAGTTTCGAATTACTAAAAACATGTGAAATTACTAGAATATTGACCATTTATACTTACATTTCAGCTCCTGGAGTCAACAAACAATTTCTTTTAGGCCATACACCTTAAATTCAGGAAATTGACCGGGGCCAATGCGCAGATAAGGCTGAGAAACTGTAGACTGCCTCCTTAAAGGGGCCTTTTCACAGAATTTGGCATATTTTGAAGTTTGTCATTAAATGCTTTATATTGATAAATGTTAACATTGGATCTTAAAAGCTCCAGTAAAAAATCAAGAATAAAATTTAAAAAAGGGGAAGAAAAGTAGCCGGTACCAGAACTCGAACCAGTGACCCCCGGAGTCCTGGAGTTAGTCTGAAGTAAAAACGCATTAGCCCTCTCGACTATTCCGCAAGGTATACACAGGATATGTATTTTATACCGTATATAAGCAATCTTCGTAGTTTCGTAAATTTAAACGACAACAATCGAACTCTCCAAATTATTCAATCGTTTCGCGTTGCAACGCTTTATAATTTTTAGGTTTTCAAATCGTCAAAAGATACATATAATGGCTATATTGGACTATGGTAAATGTTCAGTAATACTGTTTCCTCACAAATATCATAACTAAAACGAAAATTTGCGAATCTGAAACAACTTTTTTCAATTTTGTCAATTTACCAAACCGTGAAAAGATCCCTTTAAGATAGCAGTCAAAAGTTTTAAACCCATCTAAATTTGAATTATTTGTATACTTCAGTCAATTCTGGATGATACTGGGTGGTTTTCTTTGTGAAATAACTACAATGTACAATTGCATACTATTTTTAGTGAGCATATCAGCGGCGGCATTTTCACGCAACTTTTTGGTCATTTTTTTGGTTTTCTACCCAAGTCTAAAAATCACTCAGTTTGCACAGATATGAAATGTAGGTATAATCATATTGCCACAAATGACTCCTAATGAGTGTCATCTTTGATCCTGAGTAAAAAATTGTTCACAACACTGGTCAAAGTTAAAAAATAAAATGAATTTTGATGATTTTTTCCATAAAATCAGTGTGTTTTACTCACTTTTCATCAAAGTTGATGCACATTTAGGGGTTTAAATGGTTTGAAAGGCACTAAATGTTGTATAAATAGTTGATTTAAGTCAACTTGGTATTACTTGCATAAACAACTAAGCCTATGGCACACAGAAACAGAGACTGCAGCTCTAAAGCAGATGTGCGTACAATGCAAGGGAGGTAATTCCTATAGCCATATTTGACCATGAAGTTCCAAGTCTTAATACACTCACATTTTTTGGTCTAAATATTTGTCTTATGGTAATATGATGCCATTGAAGCAAGATTAGAGCCCCAAAACAATGACCTGGTGATATTTTGCAGATAAAACCTTCATTTGTGGGAGTCTTTATAGGCCAGGGTATCATTTTTGTGATAGTTGCTATTCAGTCAACATCTATTTTTCTACTTTGGACATACATTTGTACTTAGTGTGAAAATGCCTTTTAATTACAGAAAAAGCGCGGGGAATATTAGCACACGCAGGAGTAGAGGCAAGAAAGCCACCCAGTTTAAGCTGGGACACAAGCCAAAATGGACTACATCCACTGAAATACACCAACCTGGAGTTTCCAGTGCAAGTTCCGAGGCGCCGAAAGCTTCTAAACGACTGGTACGGCTGACAGACAAGGAAGCCTGGGACAGTCAATTCGTCAGAACCACAGCAGGGTTAGCACAGGCAGACACTCTAGCATACACTCTCAGACCTAAACCTGAAAAGGAAGAAAAAACAGATTGTGAGTGTGACCGCAATGAAAATTTCATTGTGAATAATGAGAAAATGCTGGCACTTATTAAAGATGTACATGCAAGTGGTTGTAAGAAGCCAAACGTGAAAATGAAAGTTACACGTGCTGGTCTGTGTGACTACATCTGTGTAAAATGTAGTAACTGTGGATTTAATTCGCAAACATTGCCAATGTCGGACACAATTCAGACCGCAAGAGGCCCCCCTGCAGGATTTTTGAACTATTTAGAAGCAATGCCAGTGCTAAAATCTAAAATTGGAATGGATGATGTAGCTACTGTATTAACATGGCTTAATATTAAGGCACCATGCAAGCAAACATTTCAAAAAAAGTTTAATGACTTGGGACAAGCACAAACAGAACTGAGCGACAAACAATTGGAACTAAATCAGGACTATGTCGCAAATGTCATGAAAAAAGCCGGCTTCGAACCTGAAGTTGACATCCAATTTGACGTCGCCTACACATGTCGACCCCAGGGGGGATGCGAAAAGTCTACACAAAGCTTTGGGGCCCTGGTAGAACACAATACAGGTCAAAAACTCCCACTTGCCATAGCCATGGCCAACAAGCATTGCATAGAACGGTACTGCAGGCATGACAACTGCTCAAAAACCTTTGCAGCTGAGGCCTCCATTGCAAGCAGTGAGCGAGTATTACTACACAGGTCATTGGATAAAGTGAAAGATGGTCCTTTGGCAGTAAAGTCAATAACCACCGACTCTGGTACGCAATCGGAAAAGGCTATACTGGATTACAATGAGCTTAAAAAGCAAACAAATCACTTAAAAAAGCAGACGGCCACCCACTACAAGTGCTTTGTTCACAAGCTGAGAGCTCTCGAAAGACATGTGCGTGCAGCAAAGTCAGACATCAAATCCATTCCAAAAAAGTACAACAAAGACGAATACATGCGTAAGCTGGCCAGCTGCCTCCGCTGCCGAGTGCGCATTGAACTGGAAAGACTGCGAAAACAGAGCTGCAGTGATGAGCTTTTTCTTCGATCGGCTAAATTTGCTATAGAAAACATCCTGCATTGCTTCTCCGGAGATCACAAGATGTGCAAGGAACGCTCACGAGTGTGCACCTATCGAGTGACAAGCTCGTACAAACATTTGTGCCCTACGGAGAGCCACTAGCACTCCAGGAGAGTGACAAGAAAATAGTTGTAGGAAACATTAATAAAACATTTGATGCCACGGGGTTGAAAGAAGTGGCAAAGCTCTTTAACACAAATGCTTGTGAGAGCTTAAATGCATCTGTGTTTCATTATGCCCCCAAAACTTCATTCTATGCTAGAAACTTTGCAGCTCTGTGTCATTCTGCAGTTCATACAAGGTCTTTGGGGCCCAGCAAATCATCAATGTAGGTGGCAGAAAAGGTGACAGGGAAAAAAATCAGTTTACATAGCATGATATACAACCAACTGAAGGCCAAGGATCGCAGACGGGAATATGACAGCCGCAGGAAGGCCTCAGTGCGGTACAAAATAGTCAGATTCTACCTTAGAAAGCGGCACGCAAACAGAGCCCTGTACCGGGACGGTCTATATGCCTCTGAAAGTATGCCATCTACAAGTGCTGCTGACCATAGCTATGGACTTAAAGTGTAAAACAGAAAAACTTGTGATGTACAGTACATGCAAACTGCGAACGGCAACATAACAATAACCTAACTTGTATATTTACCGCAGACCACAGACAGCATTCCCTGAAGCCCCTGTGACCCGAGCATTGACCATTTGTAAGGCACACGTTGCGGGAATTATTAACAGTTACTGGCTCATACGATAAATGCTCTATATTAATGCAAAGCTTATTGTGGCAGAGGTGTGAGATATGGAAATTGCGCTGCAGTGCACTGTGTCCGGGATCACACAGATAGTTCTTGAGACGGTGGACTTTTAGCTTGATGCGCTTGCCCGATACAACAACACGGTGCACACCATAGCCGTACCTATCTGTTTCACCAGTCCACAGGCAACACAGACCAACCAACTCACTCTGTTCACCCAGAACAGCTTCCAGTTTCACTACAAGCTGATCCGGGGGAAAACTCGAAAAAAAAAGCAGCGGCCATGAGTCACAGGGTCTTAAGCACAGATGAATCTGAAGAAAAGTGAAGTAAATACTCTTAATTTTGTAGCATCACATTCTATTATGCCTATTCAGAAGATTTCACTCTCTGAAAAGTAAATTTAAATCACCTATGATAAGTATAGTGGTTAAACTGTCATGCAAAGTAGGGTTTTATTAAAAAATCAGGCTTACCACTCCCTACTGAAATGTTAATATCTCTGCTCAAATTGGTCAGAATTGAATGGGAAAACTGTTTTCAGGTGTTGATGATTATATTTTATCAAAAAATGTCACATTTGACTATGCTGCGTTGGGTGTGAAATTTAGCATTTTTTCCCTTAAGGGGGCAGTCTACAGTTTTTCTGGAAAATCCCCAGGCCGACAAGCACTGGTCTGCAAAACACCATCAAAACAAGGCCTTCAGTCACAACCTGAAAATATAATCAGACCATATTCATTGCGGCCCGTCAACAGCTTGAAAATAAAGCACAAAACAATGCAGAAAATGCTCTTTAAATTTATATCTGGGGTAAATAGACCTTTTCGGGGGTCTCGGAAATTGCCCATAAAAACCCCATTTTTACATAAACCCGGCAATCACATTTAACTTACCGGGTAAGAATACGCACACAGTCGACAACATGCTTTGCACTATCAAAGCAAATGCTTTCAAACTAACCCAAACAAAATGGGTCATGTTGTTGTTGTTGACTAAATTCAGGTCACTTAGTTTCGAATTACTGAAAACATGTGAAATTACTAGAATATTGACCATTTATACTTACATTTCAGCTCCTGGAGTCAAAAAACAATTTCTTTTAGGCCATACACCTTAAATTCAGGAAATTGACCGGGGCCAATGCGCAGATAAGGCTGAAAAACTGTAGACTGCCTCCTTAAGATAGCAGTCAAAAGTTTTAAACCCATCTAAATTTGAATTATTTGTATACTTCAGTCAATTCTGGATGAAACTGGGTGGTTTTCTTTGTGAAATAACTACAATGTACAATTGCATACTATTTTTAGTGAGCATATCAGCGGCGGCATTTTCACGCAACTTTTTGGTCATTTTTTTGGTTTTCTACCCAAGTCTAAAAATCACTCAGTTTGCACAGATATGAAATGTAGGTATAATCATATTGCCACAAATGACTCCTAATGAGTGTCATCTTTGATCCTGAGTAAAAAATTGTTCACAACACTGGTCAAAGTTAAAAAATAAAATGAATTTTGATGATTTTTTCCATAAAATCAGTGTGTTTTACTCACTTTTCATCAAAGTTGATGCACATTTAGGGGTTTAAATGGTTTGAAAGGCACTAAATGTTGTATAAATAGTTGATTTAAGTCAACTTGGTATTACTTGCATAAACAACTAAGCCTATGGCACACAGAAACAGAGACTGCAGCTCTAAAGCAGATGTGCGTACAATGCAAGGGAGGTAATTCCTATAGCCATATTTGACCATGAAGTTCCAAGTCTTAATACACTCACATTTTTTGGTCTAAATATTTGTCTTATGGTAATATGATGCCATTGAAGCAAGATTAGAGCCCCAAACCAATGACCTGGTGATATTTTGCAGATAAAACCTTCATTTGTGGGAGTCTTTATAGGCCAGGGTATCATTTTTGTGAAAGTTGCTATTCAGTCAACATCTATTTTTCTACTTTGGACATACATTTGTACTTAGTGTGAAAATGCCTTTTAATTACAGAAAAAGCGGGGGGAATATTAGCACACGCAGGAGTAGAGGCAAGAAAGCCACCCAGTTTAAGCTGGGACACAAGCCAAAATGGACTACATCCACTGAAATACACCAATCTGGAGTTTCCAGTGCAAGTTCCGAGGCGCCGAAAGCTTCTAAACGACTGGTACGGCTGACAGACAAGGAAGCCTGGGACAGTCAATTCGTCAGAACCACAGCAGGGTTAGCACAGGCAGACACTCTGGCATACACTCTCAGACCTAAACCTGAAAAGGAAGAAAAAACAGATTGTGAGTGTGACCGCAATGAAAATTTCATTGTGAATAATGAGAAAATGCTGGCACTTATTAAAGATGTACATGCAAGTGGTTGTAAGAAGCCAAACATGAAAATGAAAGTTACACGTGCTGGTCTGTGTGTATACATCTGTGTAAAATGTAGTTACTGTGGATTTAATTCGCAAACATTGCCAATGTCGGACACAATTCAGACCGCAAGAGGCCCCCCTGCAGGATTTTTTAACTATTTAGTAGCAATGCCAGTGCTAAAATCTAAAATTGGAATGGATGATGTAGCTACTGTATTAACATGGCTTAATATTAAGGCACCGTGCAAGCAAACATTTCAAAAAAAGTTTAATGACTTGGGACAAGCACAAAAAGTACAACAAAGACGAATACATGCGTAAGCTGGCCAGCTGCCTCCGCTGCCGAGTGCGCATTGAACTGGAAAGACTGCGAAAACAGAGCTGCAGTGATGAGCTTTTTCTTCGATCGGCCAAATTTGCTATAGAAAACATCCTGCATTGCTTCTCCGGAGATCACAAGATGTGCAAGGAACGCTCACGAGTGTGCACCTATCGAGTGACCAGCTCGTACAAACATTTTCCCTATGGAGAGCCACTAGCACTCCAGGAGAGTGACAAGAAAATTGTTTTAGGAAACATTAATAAAACATTTGATGCCACGGGGTTGAAAGAAGTGGCAAAGCTCTTTAACACAAATGCTTGTGAGAGCTTAAATGCATCTGTGTTTCAGTATGCCCCCAAAACTTCATTCTATGCTAGAAACTTTGCAGCTCTGTGTCATTCTGCAGTTCATACAAGGTCTTTGGGGCCCAGCAAATCATCAATGAAGGTGGCAGAAAAGGTGACAGGGACAAAAATCAGTTTACATAGCATGATATACAACCAACTGAAGGCCAAGGATCGCAGACGGAAATATGACAGCCGCAGGAAGGCCTCAGTGCGGTACAAAATAGTCAGATTCTACCTTAGAAAGCGGCACGCAAACAGAGCCCTGTACCGGGACGGTCTATATGCCTCTGAAAGTATGCCATCTACAAGTGCTGCTGACCATAGCTATGGACTTAAAGTGTAAAACAGAAAAACTTGTGATGTACAGGTACATGCAAACTGCGAACGGCAACATAACAATAACCTAACTTGTATATTTACCGCAGACCACAGACAGCATTCCCTGAAGCCCCTGTGACCCGAGCATTGACCATTTGTAAGGCACACGTTGCGGGAATTATTAACAGTTACTGGCTCATACGATAAATGCTCTATATTAATGCAAAGCTTATTGTGGCAGAGGCGTGAGATATGGAAATTGCGCTGCAGTGCACTGTGTCCGGGATCACACAGATAGTACTTGAGACGGTGGACTTTTAGCTTGATGCGCTTGCCCGATACAACAACACGGTGCACACCATAGCCGTACCTATCTGTTTCACCAGTCCACAGGCAACACAGACCAACCAACTCACTCTTTTCACCCAGAACAGCTTCCAGTTTCACTACAAGCTGATCCGGGGGAAAACTCGAAAAAAAGCAGCGGCCATGAGTCACAGGGTCTTAAGCACAGATAAATCTGAAGAAAAGTGAAGTAAATACTCTTAATTTTGTAGCATCACATTCTATTATGCCTATTTAGAAGATTTCACTCTCTGAAAAGTAAATTTAAATCACCTATGATAAGTATAGTGGATAAACTGTCATGCAAAGTAGGGTTTTATTAAAAAATCAGGCTTACCTCTCCCTACTGAAATGTTAATATCTCTGCTCAAATTGGTCAGAATTGAATGGGAAAACTGTTTTCAGGTGTTGATGATTATATTTTATCAAAAAATGTCACATTTGACTACGCTGCGTTGGGTGTGAAATTTAGCATTTTTTACCTTAAGGGGGCAGTCTACAGTTTTTCTGGAAAATCCCCAGGCCGACAAGCACTGGTCTGCAAAACACCCTCAAAACAAGGCCTTCAGTCACAACCTGAAAATATAATCAGACCATATTCATTGCGGCCCGTCAACAGCTTGAAAATAAAGCTGTCAAATGCCGGCAGTTTCAAGCAAAAAGTACATGTGTTTACTTCTCACTCAGCATGTTGTTGTTGTTGACTAAAATTCAGGTCACTTAGTTTCGAATTACTAAAAACATGTGAAATTACTAGAATATTGACCATTTATACTTACATTTCAGCTCCTGGAGTCAAAAAACAATTTCTTTTAGGCCATACACCTTAAATTCAGGAAATTGACCGGGGCCAATGCGCAGATAAGGCTGAAAAACTGTAGACTGCCTCCTTAAGATAGCAGTCAAAAGTTTTAAACCCATCTAAATTTGAATTATTTGTATACTTCAGTCAATTCTGGATGAAACTGGGTGGTTTTCTTTGTGAAATAACTACAATGTACAATTGCATACTATTTTTAGTGAGCATATCAGCGGCGGCATTTTCACGCAACTTTTTGGTCATTTTTTTGGTTTTCTACCCAAGTCTAAAAATCACTCAGTTTGCACAGATATGAAATGTAGGTATAATCATATTGCCACAAATGACTCCTAATGAGTGTCATCTTTGATCCTGAGTAAAAAATTGTTCAAAACACTGGTCAAAGTTAAAAAATAAAATGAATTTTGATGATTTTTTTCCATAAAATCAGTGTGTTTTACTCACTTTTCATCAAAGTTGATGCACATTTAGGGGTTTAAATGGTTTGAAAGGCACTAAATGTTGTATAAATAGTTGATTTAAGTCAACTTGGTATTACTTGCATAAACAACTAAGCCTATGGCACACAGAAACAGAGACTGCAGCTCTAAAGCAGATGTGCGTACAATGCAAGGGAGGTAATTCCTATAGCCATATTTGACCATGAAGTTCCAAGTCTTAATACACTCACATTTTTTGGTCTAAATATTTGTCTTATGGTAATATGATGCCATTGAAGCAAGATTAGAGCCCCAAACCAATGACCTGGTGATATTTTGCAGATAAAACCTTCATTTGTGGGAGTCTTTATAGGCCAGGGTATCATTTTTGTGAAAGTTGCTATTCAGTCAACATCTATTTTTCTACTTTGGACATACATTTGTACTTAGTGTGAAAATGCCTTTTAATTACAGAAAAAGCGGGGGGAATATTAGCACACGCAGGAGTAGAGGCAAGAAAGCCACCCAGTTTAAGCTGGGACACAAGCCAAAATGGACTACATCCACTGAAATACACCAATCTGGAGTTTCCAGTGCAAGTTCCGAGGCGCCGAAAGCTTCTAAACGACTGGTACGGCTGACAGACAAGGAAGCCTGGGACAGTCAATTCGTCAGAACCACAGCAGGGTTAGCACAGGCAGACACTCTGGCATACACTCTCAGACCTAAACCTGAAAAGGAAGAAAAAACAGATTGTGAGTGTGACCGCAATGAAAATTTCATTGTGAATAATGAGAAAATGCTGGCACTTATTAAAGATGTACATGCAAGTGGTTGTAAGAAGCCAAACATGAAAATGAAAGTTACACGTGCTGGTCTGTGTGTATACATCTGTGTAAAATGTAGTTACTGTGGATTTAATTCGCAAACATTGCCAATGTCGGACACAATTCAGACCGCAAGAGGCCCCCCTGCAGGATTTTTTAACTATTTAGTAGCAATGCCAGTGCTAAAATCTAAAATTGGAATGGATGATGTAGCTACTGTATTAACATGGCTTAATATTAAGGCACCGTGCAAGCAAACATTTCAAAAAAAGTTTAATGACTTGGGACAAGCACAAAAAGTACAACAAAGACGAATACATGCGTAAGCTGGCCAGCTGCCTCCGCTGCCGAGTGCGCATTGAACTGGAAAGACTGCGAAAACAGAGCTGCAGTGATGAGCTTTTTCTTCGATCGGCCAAATTTGCTATAGAAAACATCCTGCATTGCTTCTCCGGAGATCACAAGATGTGCAAGGAACGCTCACGAGTGTGCACCTATCGAGTGACCAGCTCGTACAAACATTTTCCCTATGGAGAGCCACTAGCACTCCAGGAGAGTGACAAGAAAATTGTTTTAGGAAACATTAATAAAACATTTGATGCCACGGGGTTGAAAGAAGTGGCAAAGCTCTTTAACACAAATGCTTGTGAGAGCTTAAATGCATCTGTGTTTCAGTATGCCCCCAAAACTTCATTCTATGCTAGAAACTTTGCAGCTCTGTGTCATTCTGCAGTTCATACAAGGTCTTTGGGGCCCAGCAAATCATCAATGAAGGTGGCAGAAAAGGTGACAGGGACAAAAATCAGTTTACATAGCATGATATACAACCAACTGAAGGCCAAGGATCGCAGACGGAAATATGACAGCCGCAGGAAGGCCTCAGTGCGGTACAAAATAGTCAGATTCTACCTTAGAAAGCGGCACGCAAACAGAGCCCTGTACCGGGACGGTCTATATGCCTCTGAAAGTATGCCATCTACAAGTGCTGCTGACCATAGCTATGGACTTAAAGTGTAAAACAGAAAAACTTGTGATGTACGGTACATGCAAACTGCGAACGGCAACATAACAATAACCTAACTTGTATATTTACCGCAGACCACAGACAGCATTCCCTGAAGCCCCTGTGACCCGAGCATTGACCATTTGTAAGGCACACGTTGCGGGAATTATTAACAGTTACTGGCTCATACGATAAATGCTCTATATTAATGCAAAGCTTATTGTGGCAGAGGCGTGAGATATGGAAATTGCGCTGCAGTGCACTGTGTCCGGGATCACACAGATAGTACTTGAGACGGTGGACTTTTAGCTTGATGCGCTTGCCCGATACAACAACACGGTGCACACCATAGCCGTACCTATCTGTTTCACCAGTCCACAGGCAACACAGACCAACCAACTCACTCTTTTCACCCAGAACAGCTTCCAGTTTCACTACAAGCTGATCCGGGGGAAAACTCGAAAAAAAGCAGCGGCCATGAGTCACAGGGTCTAAAGCACAGATAAATCTGAAGAAAAGTGAAGTAAATACTCTTAATTTTGTAGCATCACATTCTATTATGCCTATTTAGAAGATTTCACTCTCTGAAAAGTAAATTTAAATCACCTATGATAAGTATAGTGGATAAACTGTCATGCAAAGTAGGGTTTTATTAAAAAATCAGGCTTACCTCTCCCTACTGAAATGTTAATATCTCTGCTCAAATTGGTCAGAATTGAATGGGAAAACTGTTTTCAGGTGTTGATGATTATATTTTATCAAAAAATGTCACATTTGACTACGCTGCGTTGGGTGTGAAATTTAGCATTTTTTACCTTAAGGGGGCAGTCTACAGTTTTTCTGGAAAATTCCCCAGGCCGACAAGCACTGGTCTGCAAAACACCCTCAAAACAAGGCCTTCAGTCACAACCTGAAAATATAATCAGACCATATTCATTGCGGCCCGTCAACAGCTTGAAAATAAAGCTGTCAAATGCCGGCAGTTTCAAGCAAAAAGTACATGTGTTTACTTCTCACTCAGCATGTTGTTGTTGTTGACTAAAATTCAGGTCACTTAGTTTCGAATTACTAAAAACATGTGAAATTACTAGAATATTGACCATTTATACTTACATTTCAGCTCCTGGAGTCAAAAAACAATTTCTTTTAGGCCATACACCTTAAATTCAGGAAATTGACCGGGGCCAATGCGCAGATAAGGCTGAAAAACTGTAGACTGCCTCCTTAAGATAGCAGTCAAAAGTTTTAAACCCATCTAAATTTGAATTATTTGTATACTTCAGTCAATTCTGGATGAAACTGGGTGGTTTTCTTTGTGAAATAACTACAATGTACAATTGCATACTATTTTTAGTGAGCATATCAGCGGCGGCATTTTCACGCAACTTTTTGGTCATTTTTTTGGTTTTCTACCCAAGTCTAAAAATCACTCAGTTTGCACAGATATGAAATGTAGGTATAATCATATTGCCACAAATGACTCCCAATGAGTGTCATCTTTGATCCTGAGTAAAAAATTGTTCAAGACACTGGTCAAAGTTAAAAAATAAAATGAATTTTGATGATTTTTTCCATAAAATCAGTGTGTTTTACTCACTTTTCATCAAAGTTGATGCACATTTAGGGGTTTAAATGGTTTGAAAGGCACTAAATGTTGTATAAATAGTTGATTTAAGTCAACTTGGTATTACTTGCATAAACAACTAAGCCTATGGCACACAGAAACAGAGACTGCAGCTCTAAAGCAGATGTGCGTACAATGCAAGGGAGGTAATTCCTATAGCCATATTTGACCATGAAGTTCCAAGTCTAAATACACTCACATTTTTTGGTCTAAATATTTGTCTTATGGTAATATGATGCCATTGAAGCAAGATTAGAGCCCCAAACCAATGACCTGGTGATATTTTGCAGATAAAACCTTCATTTGTGGGAGTCTTTATAGGCCAGGGTATCATTTTTGTGAAAGTTGCTATTCAGTCAACATCTATTTTTCTACTTTGGACATACATTTGTACTTAGTGTGAAAATGCCTTTTAATTACAGAAAAAGCGGGGGGAATATTAGCACACGCAGGAGTAGAGGCAAGAAAGCCACCCAGTTTAAGCTGGGACACAAGCCAAAATGGACTACATCCACTGAAATACACCAATCTGGAGTTTCCAGTGCAAGTTCCGAGGCGCCGAAAGCTTCTAAACGACTGGTACGGCTGACAGACAAGGAAGCCTGGGACAGTCAATTCGTCAGAACCACAGCAGGGTTAGCACAGGCAGACACTCTGGCATACACTCTCAGACCTAAACCTGAAAAGGAAGAAAAAACAGATTGTGAGTGTGACCGCAATGAAAATTTCATTGTGAATAATGAGAAAATGCTGGCACTTATTAAAGATGTACATGCAAGTGGTTGTAAGAAGCCAAACATGAAAATGAAAGTTACACGTGCTGGTCTGTGTGTATACATCTGTGTAAAATGTAGTTACTGTGGATTTAATTCGCAAACATTGCCAATGTCGGACACAATTCAGACCGCAAGAGGCCCCCCTGCAGGATTTTTTAACTATTTAGTAGCAATGCCAGTGCTAAAATCTAAAATTGGAATGGATGATGTAGCTACTGTATTAACATGGCTTAATATTAAGGCACCGTGCAAGCAAACATTTCAAAAAAAGTTTAATGACTTGGGACAAGCACAAAAAGTACAACAAAGACGAATACATGCGTAAGCTGGCCAGCTGCCTCCGCTGCCGAGTGCGCATTGAACTGGAAAGACTGCGAAAACAGAGCTGCAGTGATGAGCTTTTTCTTCGATCGGCCAAATTTGCTATAGAAAACATCCTGCATTGCTTCTCCGGAGATCACAAGATGTGCAAGGAACGCTCACGAGTGTGCACCTATCGAGTGACCAGCTCGTACAAACATTTTCCCTATGGAGAGCCACTAGCACTCCAGGAGAGTGACAAGAAAATTGTTTTAGGAAACATTAATAAAACATTTGATGCCACGGGGTTGAAAGAAGTGGCAAAGCTCTTTAACACAAATGCTTGTGAGAGCTTAAATGCATCTGTGTTTCAGTATGCCCCCAAAACTTCATTCTATGCTAGAAACTTTGCAGCTCTGTGTCATTCTGCAGTTCATACAAGGTCTTTGGGGCCCAGCAAATCATCAATGAAGGTGGCAGAAAAGGTGACAGGGACAAAAATCAGTTTACATAGCATGATATACAACCAACTGAAGGCCAAGGATCGCAGACGGAAATATGACAGCCGCAGGAAGGCCTCAGTGCGGTACAAAATAGTCAGATTCTACCTTAGAAAGCGGCACGCAAACAGAGCCCTGTACCGGGACGGTCTATATGCCTCTGAAAGTATGCCATCTACAAGTGCTGCTGACCATAGCTATGGACTTAAAGTGTAAAACAGAAAAACTTGTGATGTACGGTACATGCAAACTGCGAACGGCAACATAACAATAACCTAACTTGTATATTTACCGCAGACCACAGACAGCATTCCCTGAAGCCCCTGTGACCCGAGCATTGACCATTTGTAAGGCACACGTTGCGGGAATTATTAACAGTTACTGGCTCATACGATAAATGCTCTATATTAATGCAAAGCTTATTGTGGCAGAGGCGTGAGATATGGAAATTGCGCTGCAGTGCACTGTGTCCGGGATCACACAGATAGTACTTGAGACGGTGGACTTTTAGCTTGATGCGCTTGCCCGATACAACAACACGGTGCACACCATAGCCGTACCTATCTGTTTCACCAGTCCACAGGCAACACAGACCAACCAACTCACTCTTTTCACCCAGAACAGCTTCCAGTTTCACTACAAGCTGATCCGGGGGAAAACTCGAAAAAAAGCAGCGGCCATGAGTCACAGGGTCTAAAGCACAGATAAATCTGAAGAAAAGTGAAGTAAATACTCTTAATTTTGTAGCATCACATTCTATTATGCCTATTTAGAAGATTTCACTCTCTGAAAAGTAAATTTAAATCACCTATGATAAGTATAGTGGATAAACTGTCATGCAAAGTAGGGTTTTATTAAAAAATCAGGCTTACCTCTCCCTACTGAAATGTTAATATCTCTGCTCAAATTGGTCAGAATTGAATGGGAAAACTGTTTTCAGGTGTTGATGATTATATTTTATCAAAAAATGTCACATTTGACTACGCTGCGTTGGGTGTGAAATTTAGCATTTTTTACCTTAAGGGGGCAGTCTACAGTTTTTCTGGAAAATTCCCAGGCCGACAAGCACTGGTCTGCAAAACACCCTCAAAACAAGGCCTTCAGTCACAACCTGAAAATATAATCAGACCATATTCATTGCGGCCCGTCAACAGCTTGAAAATAAAGCTGTCAAATGCCGGCAGTTTCAAGCAAAAAGTACATGTGTTTACTTCTCACTCAGCATGTTGTTGTTGTTGACTAAAATTCAGGTCACTTAGTTTCGAATTACTAAAAACATGTGAAATTACTAGAATATTGACCATTTATACTTACATTTCAGCTCCTGGAGTCAAAAAACAATTTCTTTTAGGCCATACACCTTAAATTCAGGAAATTGACCGGGGCCAATGCGCAGATAAGGCTGAAAAACTGTAGACTGCCTCCTTAAGATAGCAGTCAAAAGTTTTAAACCCATCTAAATTTGAATTATTTGTATACTTCAGTCAATTCTGGATGAAACTGGGTGGTTTTCTTTGTGAAATAACTACAATGTACAATTGCATACTATTTTTAGTGAGCATATCAGCGGCGGCATTTTCACGCAACTTTTTGGTCATTTTTTTGGTTTTCTACCCAAGTCTAAAAATCACTCAGTTTGCACAGATATGAAATGTAGGTATAATCATATTGCCACAAATGACTCCCAATGAGTGTCATCTTTGATCCTGAGTAAAAAATTGTTCAAGACACTGGTCAAAGTTAAAAAATAAAATGAATTTTGATGATTTTTTCCATAAAATCAGTGTGTTTTACTCACTTTTCATCAAAGTTGATGCACATTTAGGGGTTTAAATGGTTTGAAAGGCACTAAATGTTGTATAAATAGTTGATTTAAGTCAACTTGGTATTACTTGCATAAACAACTAAGCCTATGGCACACAGAAACAGAGACTGCAGCTCTAAAGCAGATGTGCGTACAATGCAAGGGAGGTAATTCCTATAGCCATATTTGACCATGAAGTTCCAAGTCTAAATACACTCACATTTTTTGGTCTAAATATTTGTCTTATGGTAATATGATGCCATTGAAGCAAGATTAGAGCCCCAAACCAATGACCTGGTGATATTTTGCAGATAAAACCTTCATTTGTGGGAGTCTTTATAGGCCAGGGTATCATTTTTGTGAAAGTTGCTATTCAGTCAACATCTATTTTTCTACTTTGGACATACATTTGTACTTAGTGTGAAAATGCCTTTTAATTACAGAAAAAGCGGGGGGAATATTAGCACACGCAGGAGTAGAGGCAAGAAAGCCACCCAGTTTAAGCTGGGACACAAGCCAAAATGGACTACATCCACTGAAATACACCAATCTGGAGTTTCCAGTGCAAGTTCCGAGGCGCCGAAAGCTTCTAAACGACTGGTACGGCTGACAGACAAGGAAGCCTGGGACAGTCAATTCGTCAGAACCACAGCAGGGTTAGCACAGGCAGACACTCTGGCATACACTCTCAGACCTAAACCTGAAAAGGAAGAAAAAACAGATTGTGAGTGTGACCGCAATGAAAATTTCATTGTGAATAATGAGAAAATGCTGGCACTTATTAAAGATGTACATGCAAGTGGTTGTAAGAAGCCAAACATGAAAATGAAAGTTACACGTGCTGGTCTGTGTGTATACATCTGTGTAAAATGTAGTTACTGTGGATTTAATTCGCAAACATTGCCAATGTCGGACACAATTCAGACCGCAAGAGGCCCCCCTGCAGGATTTTTTAACTATTTAGTAGCAATGCCAGTGCTAAAATCAAAAATTGGAATGGATGATGTAGCTACTGTATTAACATGGCTTAATATTAAGGCACCGTGCAAGCAAACATTTCAAAAAAAGTTTAATGATTTGGGACAAGCACAAAAAGTACAACAAAGACGAATACATGCGTAAGCTGGCCAGCTGCCTCCGCTGCCGAGTGCGCATTGAACTGGAAAGACTGCGAAAACAGAGCTGCAGTGATGAGCTTTTTCTTCGATCGGCCAAATTTGCTATAGAAAACATCCTGCATTGCTTCTCCGGAGATCACAAGATGTGCAAGGAACGCTCACGAGTGTGCACCTATCGAGTGACCAGCTCGTACAAACATTTTCCCTATGGAGAGCCACTAGCACTCCAGGAGAGTGACAAGAAAATTGTTTTAGGAAACATTAATAAAACATTTGATGCCACGGGGTTGAAAGAAGTGGCAAAGCTCTTTAACACAAATGCTTGTGAGAGCTTAAATGCATCTGTGTTTCAGTATGCCCCCAAAACTTCATTCTATGCTAGAAACTTTGCAGCTCTGTGTCATTCTGCAGTTCATACAAGGTCTTTGGGGCCCAGCAAATCATCAATGAAGGTGGCAGAAAAGGTGACAGGGACAAAAATCAGTTTACATAGCATGATATACAACCAACTGAAGGCCAAGGATCGCAGACGGAAATATGACAGCCGCAGGAAGGCCTCAGTGCGGTACAAAATAGTCAGATTCTACCTTAGAAAGCGGCACGCAAACAGAGCCCTGTACCGGGACGGTCTATATGCCTCTGAAAGTATGCCATCTACAAGTGCTGCTGACCATAGCTATGGACTTAAAGTGTAAAACAGAAAAACTTGTGATGTACGGTACATGCAAACTGCGAACGGCAACATAACAATAACCTAACTTGTATATTTACCGCAGACCACAGACAGCATTCCCTGAAGCCCCTGTGACCCGAGCATTGACCATTTGTAAGGCACACGTTGCGGGAATTATTAACAGTTACTGGCTCATACGATAAATGCTCTATATTAATGCAAAGCTTATTGTGGCAGAGGCGTGAGATATGGAAATTGCGCTGCAGTGCACTGTGTCCGGGATCACACAGATAGTACTTGAGACGGTGGACTTTTAGCTTGATGCGCTTGCCCGATACAACAACACGGTGCACACCATAGCCGTACCTATCTGTTTCACCAGTCCACAGGCAACACAGACCAACCAACTCACTCTTTTCACCCAGAACAGCTTCCAGTTTCACTACAAGCTGATCCGGGGGAAAACTCGAAAAAAAGCAGCGGCCATGAGTCACAGGGTCTAAAGCACAGATAAATCTGAAGAAAAGTGAAGTAAATACTCTTAATTTTGTAGCATCACATTCTATTATGCCTATTTAGAAGATTTCACTCTCTGAAAAGTAAATTTAAATCACCTATGATAAGTATAGTGGATAAACTGTCATGCAAAGTAGGGTTTTATTAAAAAATCAGGCTTACCTCTCCCTACTGAAATGTTAATATCTCTGCTCAAATTGGTCAGAATTGAATGGGAAAACTGTTTTCAGGTGTTGATGATTATATTTTATCAAAAAATGTCACATTTGACTACGCTGCGTTGGGTGTGAAATTTAGCATTTTTTACCTTAAGGGGGCAGTCTACAGTTTTTCTGGAAAATTCCCAGGCCGACAAGCACTGGTCTGCAAAACACCCTCAAAACAAGGCCTTCAGTCACAACCTGAAAATATAATCAGACCATATTCATTGCGGCCCGTCAACAGCTTGAAAATAAAGCTGTCAAATGCCGGCAGTTTCAAGCAAAAAGTACATGTGTTTACTTCTCACTCAGCATGTTGTTGTTGTTGACTAAAATTCAGGTCACTTAGTTTCGAATTACTAAAAACATGTGAAATTACTAGAATATTGACCATTTATACTTACATTTCAGCTCCTGGAGTCAAAAAACAATTTCTTTTAGGCCATACACCTTAAATTCAGGAAATTGACCGGGGCCAATGCGCAGATAAGGCTGAAAAACTGTAGACTGCCTCCTTAAGATAGCAGTCAAAAGTTTTAAACCCATCTAAATTTGAATTATTTGTATACTTCAGTCAATTCTGGATGAAACTGGGTGGTTTTCTTTGTGAAATAACTACAATGTACAATTGCATACTATTTTTAGTGAGCATATCAGCGGCGGCATTTTCACGCAACTTTTTGGTCATTTTTTTGGTTTTCTACCCAAGTCTAAAAATCACTCAGTTTGCACAGATATGAAATGTAGGTATAATCATATTGCCACAAATGACTCCCAATGAGTGTCATCTTTGATCCTGAGTAAAAAATTGTTCAAGACACTGGTCAAAGTTAAAAAATAAAATGAATTTTGATGATTTTTTCCATAAAATCAGTGTGTTTTACTCACTTTTCATCAAAGTTGATGCACATTTAGGGGTTTAAATGGTTTGAAAGGCACTAAATGTTGTATAAATAGTTGATTTAAGTCAACTTGGTATTACTTGCATAAACAACTAAGCCTATGGCACACAGAAACAGAGACTGCAGCTCTAAAGCAGATGTGCGTACAATGCAAGGGAGGTAATTCCTATAGCCATATTTGACCATGAAGTTCCAAGTCTAAATACACTCACATTTTTTGGTCTAAATATTTGTCTTATGGTAATATGATGCCATTGAAGCAAGATTAGAGCCCCAAACCAATGACCTGGTGATATTTTGCAGATAAAACCTTCATTTGTGGGAGTCTTTATAGGCCAGGGTATCATTTTTGTGAAAGTTGCTATTCAGTCAACATCTATTTTTCTACTTTGGACATACATTTGTACTTAGTGTGAAAATGCCTTTTAATTACAGAAAAAGCGGGGGGAATATTAGCACACGCAGGAGTAGAGGCAAGAAAGCCACCCAGTTTAAGCTGGGACACAAGCCAAAATGGACTACATCCACTGAAATACACCAATCTGGAGTTTCCAGTGCAAGTTCCGAGGCGCCGAAAGCTTCTAAACGACTGGTACGGCTGACAGACAAGGAAGCCTGGGACAGTCAATTCGTCAGAACCACAGCAGGGTTAGCACAGGCAGACACTCTGGCATACACTCTCAGACCTAAACCTGAAAAGGAAGAAAAAACAGATTGTGAGTGTGACCGCAATGAAAATTTCATTGTGAATAATGAGAAAATGCTGGCACTTATTAAAGATGTACATGCAAGTGGTTGTAAGAAGCCAAACATGAAAATGAAAGTTACACGTGCTGGTCTGTGTGTATACATCTGTGTAAAATGTAGTTACTGTGGATTTAATTCGCAAACATTGCCAATGTCGGACACAATTCAGACCGCAAGAGGCCCCCCTGCAGGATTTTTTAACTATTTAGTAGCAATGCCAGTGCTAAAATCAAAAATTGGAATGGATGATGTAGCTACTGTATTAACATGGCTTAATATTAAGGCACCGTGCAAGCAAACATTTCAAAAAAAGTTTAATGATTTGGGACAAGCACAAAAAGTACAACAAAGACGAATACATGCGTAAGCTGGCCAGCTGCCTCCGCTGCCGAGTGCGCATTGAACTGGAAAGACTGCGAAAACAGAGCTGCAGTGATGAGCTTTTTCTTCGATCGGCCAAATTTGCTATAGAAAACATCCTGCATTGCTTCTCCGGAGATCACAAGATGTGCAAGGAACGCTCACGAGTGTGCACCTATCGAGTGACCAGCTCGTACAAACATTTTCCCTATGGAGAGCCACTAGCACTCCAGGAGAGTGACAAGAAAATTGTTTTAGGAAACATTAATAAAACATTTGATGCCACGGGGTTGAAAGAAGTGGCAAAGCTCTTTAACACAAATGCTTGTGAGAGCTTAAATGCATCTGTGTTTCAGTATGCCCCCAAAACTTCATTCTATGCTAGAAACTTTGCAGCTCTGTGTCATTCTGCAGTTCATACAAGGTCTTTGGGGCCCAGCAAATCATCAATGAAGGTGGCAGAAAAGGTGACAGGGACAAAAATCAGTTTACATAGCATGATATACAACCAACTGAAGGCCAAGGATCGCAGACGGAAATATGACAGCCGCAGGAAGGCCTCAGTGCGGTACAAAATAGTCAGATTCTACCTTAGAAAGCGGCACGCAAACAGAGCCCTGTACCGGGACGGTCTATATGCCTCTGAAAGTATGCCATCTACAAGTGCTGCTGACCATAGCTATGGACTTAAAGTGTAAAACAGAAAAACTTGTGATGTACGGTACATGCAAACTGCGAACGGCAACATAACAATAACCTAACTTGTATATTTACCGCAGACCACTGACAGCATTCCCTGAAGCCCCTGTGACCCGAGCATTGACCATTTGTAAGGCACACGTTGCGGGAATTATTAACAGTTACTGGCTCATACGATAAATGCTCTATATTAATGCAAAGCTTATTGTGGCAGAGGCGTGAGATATGGAAATTGCGCTGCAGTGCACTGTGTCCGGGATCACACAGATAGTACTTGAGACGGTGGACTTTTAGCTTGATGCGCTTGCCCGATACAACAACACGGTGCACACCATAGCCGTACCTATCTGTTTCACCAGTCCACAGGCAACACAGACCAACCAACTCACTCTTTTCACCCAGAACAGCTTCCAGTTTCACTACAAGCTGATCCGGGGGAAAACTCGAAAAAAAGCAGCGGCCATGAGTCACAGGGTCTAAAGCACAGATAAATCTGAAGAAAAGTGAAGTAAATACTCTTAATTTTGTAGCATCACATTCTATTATGCCTATTTAGAAGATTTCACTCTCTGAAAAGTAAATTTAAATCACCTATGATAAGTATAGTGGATAAACTGTCATGCAAAGTAGGGTTTTATTAAAAAATCAGGCTTACCTCTCCCTACTGAAATGTTAATATCTCTGCTCAAATTGGTCAGAATTGAATGGGAAAACTGTTTTCAGGTGTTGATGATTATATTTTATCAAAAAATGTCACATTTGACTACGCTGCGTTGGGTGTGAAATTTAGCATTTTTTACCTTAAGGGGGCAGTCTACAGTTTTTCTGGAAAATTCCCAGGCCGACAAGCACTGGTCTGCAAAACACCCTCAAAACAAGGCCTTCAGTCACAACCTGAAAATATAATCAGACCATATTCATTGCGGCCCGTCAACAGCTTGAAAATAAAGCTGTCAAATGCCGGCAGTTTCAAGCAAAAAGTACATGTGTTTACTTCTCACTCAGCATGTTGTTGTTGTTGACTAAAATTCAGGTCACTTAGTTTCGAATTACTAAAAACATGTGAAATTACTAGAATATTGACCATTTATACTTACATTTCAGCTCCTGGAGTCAAAAAACAATTTCTTTTAGGCCATACACCTTAAATTCAGGAAATTGACCGGGGCCAATGCGCAGATAAGGCTGAAAAACTGTAGACTGCCTCCTTAAGATAGCAGTCAAAAGTTTTAAACCCATCTAAATTTGAATTATTTGTATACTTCAGTCAATTCTGGATGAAACTGGGTGGTTTTCTTTGTGAAATAACTACAATGTACAATTGCATACTATTTTTAGTGAGCATATCAGCGGCGGCATTTTCACGCAACTTTTTGGTCATTTTTTTGGTTTTCTACCCAAGTCTAAAAATCACTCAGTTTGCACAGATATGAAATGTAGGTATAATCATATTGCCACAAATGACTCCCAATGAGTGTCATCTTTGATCCTGAGTAAAAAATTGTTCAAGACACTGGTCAAAGTTAAAAAATAAAATGAATTTTGATGATTTTTTCCATAAAATCAGTGTGTTTTACTCACTTTTCATCAAAGTTGATGCACATTTAGGGGTTTAAATGGTTTGAAAGGCACTAAATGTTGTATAAATAGTTGATTTAAGTCAACTTGGTATTACTTGCATAAACAACTAAGCCTATGGCACACAGAAACAGAGACTGCAGCTCTAAAGCAGATGTGCGTACAATGCAAGGGAGGTAATTCCTATAGCCATATTTGACCATGAAGTTCCAAGTCTAAATACACTCACATTTTTTGGTCTAAATATTTGTCTTATGGTAATATGATGCCATTGAAGCAAGATTAGAGCCCCAAACCAATGACCTGGTGATATTTTGCAGATAAAACCTTCATTTGTGGGAGTCTTTATAGGCCAGGGTATCATTTTTGTGAAAGTTGCTATTCAGTCAACATCTATTTTTCTACTTTGGACATACATTTGTACTTAGTGTGAAAATGCCTTTTAATTACAGAAAAAGCGGGGGGAATATTAGCACACGCAGGAGTAGAGGCAAGAAAGCCACCCAGTTTAAGCTGGGACACAAGCCAAAATGGACTACATCCACTGAAATACACCAATCTGGAGTTTCCAGTGCAAGTTCCGAGGCGCCGAAAGCTTCTAAACGACTGGTACGGCTGACAGACAAGGAAGCCTGGGACAGTCAATTCGTCAGAACCACAGCAGGGTTAGCACAGGCAGACACTCTGGCATACACTCTCAGACCTAAACCTGAAAAGGAAGAAAAAACAGATTGTGAGTGTGACCGCAATGAAAATTTCATTGTGAATAATGAGAAAATGCTGGCACTTATTAAAGATGTACATGCAAGTGGTTGTAAGAAGCCAAACATGAAAATGAAAGTTACACGTGCTGGTCTGTGTGTATACATCTGTGTAAAATGTAGTTACTGTGGATTTAATTCGCAAACATTGCCAATGTCGGACACAATTCAGACCGCAAGAGGCCCCCCTGCAGGATTTTTTAACTATTTAGTAGCAATGCCAGTGCTAAAATCAAAAATTGGAATGGATGATGTAGCTACTGTATTAACATGGCTTAATATTAAGGCACCGTGCAAGCAAACATTTCAAAAAAAGTTTAATGATTTGGGACAAGCACAAAAAGTACAACAAAGACGAATACATGCGTAAGCTGGCCAGCTGCCTCCGCTGCCGAGTGCGCATTGAACTGGAAAGACTGCGAAAACAGAGCTGCAGTGATGAGCTTTTTCTTCGATCGGCCAAATTTGCTATAGAAAACATCCTGCATTGCTTCTCCGGAGATCACAAGATGTGCAAGGAACGCTCACGAGTGTGCACCTATCGAGTGACCAGCTCGTACAAACATTTTCCCTATGGAGAGCCACTAGCACTCCAGGAGAGTGACAAGAAAATTGTTTTAGGAAACATTAATAAAACATTTGATGCCACGGGGTTGAAAGAAGTGGCAAAGCTCTTTAACACAAATGCTTGTGAGAGCTTAAATGCATCTGTGTTTCAGTATGCCCCCAAAACTTCATTCTATGCTAGAAACTTTGCAGCTCTGTGTCATTCTGCAGTTCATACAAGGTCTTTGGGGCCCAGCAAATCATCAATGAAGGTGGCAGAAAAGGTGACAGGGACAAAAATCAGTTTACATAGCATGATATACAACCAACTGAAGGCCAAGGATCGCAGACGGAAATATGACAGCCGCAGGAAGGCCTCAGTGCGGTACAAAATAGTCAGATTCTACCTTAGAAAGCGGCACGCAAACAGAGCCCTGTACCGGGACGGTCTATATGCCTCTGAAAGTATGCCATCTACAAGTGCTGCTGACCATAGCTATGGACTTAAAGTGTAAAACAGAAAAACTTGTGATGTACGGTACATGCAAACTGCGAACGGCAACATAACAATAACCTAACTTGTATATTTACCGCAGACCACTGACAGCATTCCCTGAAGCCCCTGTGACCCGAGCATTGACCATTTGTAAGGCACACGTTGCGGGAATTATTAACAGTTACTGGCTCATACGATAAATGCTCTATATTAATGCAAAGCTTATTGTGGCAGAGGCGTGAGATATGGAAATTGCGCTGCAGTGCACTGTGTCCGGGATCACACAGATAGTACTTGAGACGGTGGACTTTTAGCTTGATGCGCTTGCCCGATACAACAACACGGTGCACACCATAGCCGTACCTATCTGTTTCACCAGTCCACAGGCAACACAGACCAACCAACTCACTCTTTTCACCCAGAACAGCTTCCAGTTTCACTACAAGCTGATCCGGGGGAAAACTCGAAAAAAAGCAGCGGCCATGAGTCACAGGGTCTAAAGCACAGATAAATCTGAAGAAAAGTGAAGTAAATACTCTTAATTTTGTAGCATCACATTCTATTATGCCTATTTAGAAGATTTCACTCTCTGAAAAGTAAATTTAAATCACCTATGATAAGTATAGTGGATAAACTGTCATGCAAAGTAGGGTTTTATTAAAAAATCAGGCTTACCTCTCCCTACTGAAATGTTAATATCTCTGCTCAAATTGGTCAGAATTGAATGGGAAAACTGTTTTCAGGTGTTGATGATTATATTTTATCAAAAAATGTCACATTTGACTACGCTGCGTTGGGTGTGAAATTTAGCATTTTTTACCTTAAGGGGGCAGTCTACAGTTTTTCTGGAAAATTCCCAGGCCGACAAGCACTGGTCTGCAAAACACCCTCAAAACAAGGCCTTCAGTCACAACCTGAAAATATAATCAGACCATATTCATTGCGGCCCGTCAACAGCTTGAAAATAAAGCTGTCAAATGCCGGCAGTTTCAAGCAAAAAGTACATGTGTTTACTTCTCACTCAGCATGTTGTTGTTGTTGACTAAAATTCAGGTCACTTAGTTTCGAATTACTAAAAACATGTGAAATTACTAGAATATTGACCATTTATACTTACATTTCAGCTCCTGGAGTCAAAAAACAATTTCTTTTAGGCCATACACCTTAAATTCAGGAAATTGACCGGGGCCAATGCGCAGATAAGGCTGAAAAACTGTAGACTGCCTCCTTAAGATAGCAGTCAAAAGTTTTAAACCCATCTAAATTTGAATTATTTGTATACTTCAGTCAATTCTGGATGAAACTGGGTGGTTTTCTTTGTGAAATAACTACAATGTACAATTGCATACTATTTTTAGTGAGCATATCAGCGGCGGCATTTTCACGCAACTTTTTGGTCATTTTTTTGGTTTTCTACCCAAGTCTAAAAATCACTCAGTTTGCACAGATATGAAATGTAGGTATAATCATATTGCCACAAATGACTCCCAATGAGTGTCATCTTTGATCCTGAGTAAAAAATTGTTCAAGACACTGGTCAAAGTTAAAAAATAAAATGAATTTTGATGATTTTTTCCATAAAATCAGTGTGTTTTACTCACTTTTCATCAAAGTTGATGCACATTTAGGGGTTTAAATGGTTTGAAAGGCACTAAATGTTGTATAAATAGTTGATTTAAGTCAACTTGGTATTACTTGCATAAACAACTAAGCCTATGGCACACAGAAACAGAGACTGCAGCTCTAAAGCAGATGTGCGTACAATGCAAGGGAGGTAATTCCTATAGCCATATTTGACCATGAAGTTCCAAGTCTAAATACACTCACATTTTTTGGTCTAAATATTTGTCTTATGGTAATATGATGCCATTGAAGCAAGATTAGAGCCCCAAACCAATGACCTGGTGATATTTTGCAGATAAAACCTTCATTTGTGGGAGTCTTTATAGGCCAGGGTATCATTTTTGTGAAAGTTGCTATTCAGTCAACATCTATTTTTCTACTTTGGACATACATTTGTACTTAGTGTGAAAATGCCTTTTAATTACAGAAAAAGCGGGGGGAATATTAGCACACGCAGGAGTAGAGGCAAGAAAGCCACCCAGTTTAAGCTGGGACACAAGCCAAAATGGACTACATCCACTGAAATACACCAATCTGGAGTTTCCAGTGCAAGTTCCGAGGCGCCGAAAGCTTCTAAACGACTGGTACGGCTGACAGACAAGGAAGCCTGGGACAGTCAATTCGTCAGAACCACAGCAGGGTTAGCACAGGCAGACACTCTGGCATACACTCTCAGACCTAAACCTGAAAAGGAAGAAAAAACAGATTGTGAGTGTGACCGCAATGAAAATTTCATTGTGAATAATGAGAAAATGCTGGCACTTATTAAAGATGTACATGCAAGTGGTTGTAAGAAGCCAAACATGAAAATGAAAGTTACACGTGCTGGTCTGTGTGTATACATCTGTGTAAAATGTAGTTACTGTGGATTTAATTCGCAAACATTGCCAATGTCGGACACAATTCAGACCGCAAGAGGCCCCCCTGCAGGATTTTTTAACTATTTAGTAGCAATGCCAGTGCTAAAATCAAAAATTGGAATGGATGATGTAGCTACTGTATTAACATGGCTTAATATTAAGGCACCGTGCAAGCAAACATTTCAAAAAAAGTTTAATGATTTGGGACAAGCACAAAAAGTACAACAAAGACGAATACATGCGTAAGCTGGCCAGCTGCCTCCGCTGCCGAGTGCGCATTGAACTGGAAAGACTGCGAAAACAGAGCTGCAGTGATGAGCTTTTTCTTCGATCGGCCAAATTTGCTATAGAAAACATCCTGCATTGCTTCTCCGGAGATCACAAGATGTGCAAGGAACGCTCACGAGTGTGCACCTATCGAGTGACCAGCTCGTACAAACATTTTCCCTATGGAGAGCCACTAGCACTCCAGGAGAGTGACAAGAAAATTGTTTTAGGAAACATTAATAAAACATTTGATGCCACGGGGTTGAAAGAAGTGGCAAAGCTCTTTAACACAAATGCTTGTGAGAGCTTAAATGCATCTGTGTTTCAGTATGCCCCCAAAACTTCATTCTATGCTAGAAACTTTGCAGCTCTGTGTCATTCTGCAGTTCATACAAGGTCTTTGGGGCCCAGCAAATCATCAATGAAGGTGGCAGAAAAGGTGACAGGGACAAAAATCAGTTTACATAGCATGATATACAACCAACTGAAGGCCAAGGATCGCAGACGGAAATATGACAGCCGCAGGAAGGCCTCAGTGCGGTACAAAATAGTCAGATTCTACCTTAGAAAGCGGCACGCAAACAGAGCCCTGTACCGGGACGGTCTATATGCCTCTGAAAGTATGCCATCTACAAGTGCTGCTGACCATAGCTATGGACTTAAAGTGTAAAACAGAAAAACTTGTGATGTACGGTACATGCAAACTGCGAACGGCAACATAACAATAACCTAACTTGTATATTTACCGCAGACCACTGACAGCATTCCCTGAAGCCCCTGTGACCCGAGCATTGACCATTTGTAAGGCACACGTTGCGGGAATTATTAACAGTTACTGGCTCATACGATAAATGCTCTATATTAATGCAAAGCTTATTGTGGCAGAGGCGTGAGATATGGAAATTGCGCTGCAGTGCACTGTGTCCGGGATCACACAGATAGTACTTGAGACGGTGGACTTTTAGCTTGATGCGCTTGCCCGATACAACAACACGGTGCACACCATAGCCGTACCTATCTGTTTCACCAGTCCACAGGCAACACAGACCAACCAACTCACTCTTTTCACCCAGAACAGCTTCCAGTTTCACTACAAGCTGATCCGGGGGAAAACTCGAAAAAAAGCAGCGGCCATGAGTCACAGGGTCTAAAGCACAGATAAATCTGAAGAAAAGTGAAGTAAATACTCTTAATTTTGTAGCATCACATTCTATTATGCCTATTTAGAAGATTTCACTCTCTGAAAAGTAAATTTAAATCACCTATGATAAGTATAGTGGATAAACTGTCATGCAAAGTAGGGTTTTATTAAAAAATCAGGCTTACCTCTCCCTACTGAAATGTTAATATCTCTGCTCAAATTGGTCAGAATTGAATGGGAAAACTGTTTTCAGGTGTTGATGATTATATTTTATCAAAAAATGTCACATTTGACTACGCTGCGTTGGGTGTGAAATTTAGCATTTTTTACCTTAAGGGGGCAGTCTACAGTTTTTCTGGAAAATTCCCAGGCCGACAAGCACTGGTCTGCAAAACACCCTCAAAACAAGGCCTTCAGTCACAACCTGAAAATATAATCAGACCATATTCATTGCGGCCCGTCAACAGCTTGAAAATAAAGCTGTCAAATGCCGGCAGTTTCAAGCAAAAAGTACATGTGTTTACTTCTCACTCAGCATGTTGTTGTTGTTGACTAAAATTCAGGTCACTTAGTTTCGAATTACTAAAAACATGTGAAATTACTAGAATATTGACCATTTATACTTACATTTCAGCTCCTGGAGTCAAAAAACAATTTCTTTTAGGCCATACACCTTAAATTCAGGAAATTGACCGGGGCCAATGCGCAGATAAGGCTGAAAAACTGTAGACTGCCTCCTTAAGATAGCAGTCAAAAGTTTTAAACCCATCTAAATTTGAATTATTTGTATACTTCAGTCAATTCTGGATGAAACTGGGTGGTTTTCTTTGTGAAATAACTACAATGTACAATTGCATACTATTTTTAGTGAGCATATCAGCGGCGGCATTTTCACGCAACTTTTTGGTCATTTTTTTGGTTTTCTACCCAAGTCTAAAAATCACTCAGTTTGCACAGATATGAAATGTAGGTATAATCATATTGCCACAAATGACTCCCAATGAGTGTCATCTTTGATCCTGAGTAAAAAATTGTTCAAGACACTGGTCAAAGTTAAAAAATAAAATGAATTTTGATGATTTTTTCCATAAAATCAGTGTGTTTTACTCACTTTTCATCAAAGTTGATGCACATTTAGGGGTTTAAATGGTTTGAAAGGCACTAAATGTTGTATAAATAGTTGATTTAAGTCAACTTGGTATTACTTGCATAAACAACTAAGCCTATGGCACACAGAAACAGAGACTGCAGCTCTAAAGCAGATGTGCGTACAATGCAAGGGAGGTAATTCCTATAGCCATATTTGACCATGAAGTTCCAAGTCTAAATACACTCACATTTTTTGGTCTAAATATTTGTCTTATGGTAATATGATGCCATTGAAGCAAGATTAGAGCCCCAAACCAATGACCTGGTGATATTTTGCAGATAAAACCTTCATTTGTGGGAGTCTTTATAGGCCAGGGTATCATTTTTGTGAAAGTTGCTATTCAGTCAACATCTATTTTTCTACTTTGGACATACATTTGTACTTAGTGTGAAAATGCCTTTTAATTACAGAAAAAGCGGGGGGAATATTAGCACACGCAGGAGTAGAGGCAAGAAAGCCACCCAGTTTAAGCTGGGACACAAGCCAAAATGGACTACATCCACTGAAATACACCAATCTGGAGTTTCCAGTGCAAGTTCCGAGGCGCCGAAAGCTTCTAAACGACTGGTACGGCTGACAGACAAGGAAGCCTGGGACAGTCAATTCGTCAGAACCACAGCAGGGTTAGCACAGGCAGACACTCTGGCATACACTCTCAGACCTAAACCTGAAAAGGAAGAAAAAACAGATTGTGAGTGTGACCGCAATGAAAATTTCATTGTGAATAATGAGAAAATGCTGGCACTTATTAAAGATGTACATGCAAGTGGTTGTAAGAAGCCAAACATGAAAATGAAAGTTACACGTGCTGGTCTGTGTGTATACATCTGTGTAAAATGTAGTTACTGTGGATTTAATTCGCAAACATTGCCAATGTCGGACACAATTCAGACCGCAAGAGGCCCCCCTGCAGGATTTTTTAACTATTTAGTAGCAATGCCAGTGCTAAAATCAAAAATTGGAATGGATGATGTAGCTACTGTATTAACATGGCTTAATATTAAGGCACCGTGCAAGCAAACATTTCAAAAAAAGTTTAATGATTTGGGACAAGCACAAAAAGTACAACAAAGACGAATACATGCGTAAGCTGGCCAGCTGCCTCCGCTGCCGAGTGCGCATTGAACTGGAAAGACTGCGAAAACAGAGCTGCAGTGATGAGCTTTTTCTTCGATCGGCCAAATTTGCTATAGAAAACATCCTGCATTGCTTCTCCGGAGATCACAAGATGTGCAAGGAACGCTCACGAGTGTGCACCTATCGAGTGACCAGCTCGTACAAACATTTTCCCTATGGAGAGCCACTAGCACTCCAGGAGAGTGACAAGAAAATTGTTTTAGGAAACATTAATAAAACATTTGATGCCACGGGGTTGAAAGAAGTGGCAAAGCTCTTTAACACAAATGCTTGTGAGAGCTTAAATGCATCTGTGTTTCAGTATGCCCCCAAAACTTCATTCTATGCTAGAAACTTTGCAGCTCTGTGTCATTCTGCAGTTCATACAAGGTCTTTGGGGCCCAGCAAATCATCAATGAAGGTGGCAGAAAAGGTGACAGGGACAAAAATCAGTTTACATAGCATGATATACAACCAACTGAAGGCCAAGGATCGCAGACGGAAATATGACAGCCGCAGGAAGGCCTCAGTGCGGTACAAAATAGTCAGATTCTACCTTAGAAAGCGGCACGCAAACAGAGCCCTGTACCGGGACGGTCTATATGCCTCTGAAAGTATGCCATCTACAAGTGCTGCTGACCATAGCTATGGACTTAAAGTGTAAAACAGAAAAACTTGTGATGTACGGTACATGCAAACTGCGAACGGCAACATAACAATAACCTAACTTGTATATTTACCGCAGACCACTGACAGCATTCCCTGAAGCCCCTGTGACCCGAGCATTGACCATTTGTAAGGCACACGTTGCGGGAATTATTAACAGTTACTGGCTCATACGATAAATGCTCTATATTAATGCAAAGCTTATTGTGGCAGAGGCGTGAGATATGGAAATTGCGCTGCAGTGCACTGTGTCCGGGATCACACAGATAGTACTTGAGACGGTGGACTTTTAGCTTGATGCGCTTGCCCGATACAACAACACGGTGCACACCATAGCCGTACCTATCTGTTTCACCAGTCCACAGGCAACACAGACCAACCAACTCACTCTTTTCACCCAGAACAGCTTCCAGTTTCACTACAAGCTGATCCGGGGGAAAACTCGAAAAAAAGCAGCGGCCATGAGTCACAGGGTCTAAAGCACAGATAAATCTGAAGAAAAGTGAAGTAAATACTCTTAATTTTGTAGCATCACATTCTATTATGCCTATTTAGAAGATTTCACTCTCTGAAAAGTAAATTTAAATCACCTATGATAAGTATAGTGGATAAACTGTCATGCAAAGTAGGGTTTTATTAAAAAATCAGGCTTACCTCTCCCTACTGAAATGTTAATATCTCTGCTCAAATTGGTCAGAATTGAATGGGAAAACTGTTTTCAGGTGTTGATGATTATATTTTATCAAAAAATGTCACATTTGACTACGCTGCGTTGGGTGTGAAATTTAGCATTTTTTACCTTAAGGGGGCAGTCTACAGTTTTTCTGGAAAATTCCCAGGCCGACAAGCACTGGTCTGCAAAACACCCTCAAAACAAGGCCTTCAGTCACAACCTGAAAATATAATCAGACCATATTCATTGCGGCCCGTCAACAGCTTGAAAATAAAGCTGTCAAATGCCGGCAGTTTCAAGCAAAAAGTACATGTGTTTACTTCTCACTCAGCATGTTGTTGTTGTTGACTAAAATTCAGGTCACTTAGTTTCGAATTACTAAAAACATGTGAAATTACTAGAATATTGACCATTTATACTTACATTTCAGCTCCTGGAGTCAAAAAACAATTTCTTTTAGGCCATACACCTTAAATTCAGGAAATTGACCGGGGCCAATGCGCAGATAAGGCTGAAAAACTGTAGACTGCCTCCTTAAGATAGCAGTCAAAAGTTTTAAACCCATCTAAATTTGAATTATTTGTATACTTCAGTCAATTCTGGATGAAACTGGGTGGTTTTCTTTGTGAAATAACTACAATGTACAATTGCATACTATTTTTAGTGAGCATATCAGCGGCGGCATTTTCACGCAACTTTTTGGTCATTTTTTTGGTTTTCTACCCAAGTCTAAAAATCACTCAGTTTGCACAGATATGAAATGTAGGTATAATCATATTGCCACAAATGACTCCCAATGAGTGTCATCTTTGATCCTGAGTAAAAAATTGTTCAAGACACTGGTCAAAGTTAAAAAATAAAATGAATTTTGATGATTTTTTCCATAAAATCAGTGTGTTTTACTCACTTTTCATCAAAGTTGATGCACATTTAGGGGTTTAAATGGTTTGAAAGGCACTAAATGTTGTATAAATAGTTGATTTAAGTCAACTTGGTATTACTTGCATAAACAACTAAGCCTATGGCACACAGAAACAGAGACTGCAGCTCTAAAGCAGATGTGCGTACAATGCAAGGGAGGTAATTCCTATAGCCATATTTGACCATGAAGTTCCAAGTCTAAATACACTCACATTTTTTGGTCTAAATATTTGTCTTATGGTAATATGATGCCATTGAAGCAAGATTAGAGCCCCAAACCAATGACCTGGTGATATTTTGCAGATAAAACCTTCATTTGTGGGAGTCTTTATAGGCCAGGGTATCATTTTTGTGAAAGTTGCTATTCAGTCAACATCTATTTTTCTACTTTGGACATACATTTGTACTTAGTGTGAAAATGCCTTTTAATTACAGAAAAAGCGGGGGGAATATTAGCACACGCAGGAGTAGAGGCAAGAAAGCCACCCAGTTTAAGCTGGGACACAAGCCAAAATGGACTACATCCACTGAAATACACCAATCTGGAGTTTCCAGTGCAAGTTCCGAGGCGCCGAAAGCTTCTAAACGACTGGTACGGCTGACAGACAAGGAAGCCTGGGACAGTCAATTCGTCAGAACCACAGCAGGGTTAGCACAGGCAGACACTCTGGCATACACTCTCAGACCTAAACCTGAAAAGGAAGAAAAAACAGATTGTGAGTGTGACCGCAATGAAAATTTCATTGTGAATAATGAGAAAATGCTGGCACTTATTAAAGATGTACATGCAAGTGGTTGTAAGAAGCCAAACATGAAAATGAAAGTTACACGTGCTGGTCTGTGTGTATACATCTGTGTAAAATGTAGTTACTGTGGATTTAATTCGCAAACATTGCCAATGTCGGACACAATTCAGACCGCAAGAGGCCCCCCTGCAGGATTTTTTAACTATTTAGTAGCAATGCCAGTGCTAAAATCAAAAATTGGAATGGATGATGTAGCTACTGTATTAACATGGCTTAATATTAAGGCACCGTGCAAGCAAACATTTCAAAAAAAGTTTAATGATTTGGGACAAGCACAAAAAGTACAACAAAGACGAATACATGCGTAAGCTGGCCAGCTGCCTCCGCTGCCGAGTGCGCATTGAACTGGAAAGACTGCGAAAACAGAGCTGCAGTGATGAGCTTTTTCTTCGATCGGCCAAATTTGCTATAGAAAACATCCTGCATTGCTTCTCCGGAGATCACAAGATGTGCAAGGAACGCTCACGAGTGTGCACCTATCGAGTGACCAGCTCGTACAAACATTTTCCCTATGGAGAGCCACTAGCACTCCAGGAGAGTGACAAGAAAATTGTTTTAGGAAACATTAATAAAACATTTGATGCCACGGGGTTGAAAGAAGTGGCAAAGCTCTTTAACACAAATGCTTGTGAGAGCTTAAATGCATCTGTGTTTCAGTATGCCCCCAAAACTTCATTCTATGCTAGAAACTTTGCAGCTCTGTGTCATTCTGCAGTTCATACAAGGTCTTTGGGGCCCAGCAAATCATCAATGAAGGTGGCAGAAAAGGTGACAGGGACAAAAATCAGTTTACATAGCATGATATACAACCAACTGAAGGCCAAGGATCGCAGACGGAAATATGACAGCCGCAGGAAGGCCTCAGTGCGGTACAAAATAGTCAGATTCTACCTTAGAAAGCGGCACGCAAACAGAGCCCTGTACCGGGACGGTCTATATGCCTCTGAAAGTATGCCATCTACAAGTGCTGCTGACCATAGCTATGGACTTAAAGTGTAAAACAGAAAAACTTGTGATGTACGGTACATGCAAACTGCGAACGGCAACATAACAATAACCTAACTTGTATATTTACCGCAGACCACTGACAGCATTCCCTGAAGCCCCTGTGACCCGAGCATTGACCATTTGTAAGGCACACGTTGCGGGAATTATTAACAGTTACTGGCTCATACGATAAATGCTCTATATTAATGCAAAGCTTATTGTGGCAGAGGCGTGAGATATGGAAATTGCGCTGCAGTGCACTGTGTCCGGGATCACACAGATAGTACTTGAGACGGTGGACTTTTAGCTTGATGCGCTTGCCCGATACAACAACACGGTGCACACCATAGCCGTACCTATCTGTTTCACCAGTCCACAGGCAACACAGACCAACCAACTCACTCTTTTCACCCAGAACAGCTTCCAGTTTCACTACAAGCTGATCCGGGGGAAAACTCGAAAAAAAGCAGCGGCCATGAGTCACAGGGTCTAAAGCACAGATAAATCTGAAGAAAAGTGAAGTAAATACTCTTAATTTTGTAGCATCACATTCTATTATGCCTATTTAGAAGATTTCACTCTCTGAAAAGTAAATTTAAATCACCTATGATAAGTATAGTGGATAAACTGTCATGCAAAGTAGGGTTTTATTAAAAAATCAGGCTTACCTCTCCCTACTGAAATGTTAATATCTCTGCTCAAATTGGTCAGAATTGAATGGGAAAACTGTTTTCAGGTGTTGATGATTATATTTTATCAAAAAATGTCACATTTGACTACGCTGCGTTGGGTGTGAAATTTAGCATTTTTTACCTTAAGGGGGCAGTCTACAGTTTTTCTGGAAAATTCCCAGGCCGACAAGCACTGGTCTGCAAAACACCCTCAAAACAAGGCCTTCAGTCACAACCTGAAAATATAATCAGACCATATTCATTGCGGCCCGTCAACAGCTTGAAAATAAAGCTGTCAAATGCCGGCAGTTTCAAGCAAAAAGTACATGTGTTTACTTCTCACTCAGCATGTTGTTGTTGTTGACTAAAATTCAGGTCACTTAGTTTCGAATTACTAAAAACATGTGAAATTACTAGAATATTGACCATTTATACTTACATTTCAGCTCCTGGAGTCAAAAAACAATTTCTTTTAGGCCATACACCTTAAATTCAGGAAATTGACCGGGGCCAATGCGCAGATAAGGCTGAAAAACTGTAGACTGCCTCCTTAAGATAGCAGTCAAAAGTTTTAAACCCATCTAAATTTGAATTATTTGTATACTTCAGTCAATTCTGGATGAAACTGGGTGGTTTTCTTTGTGAAATAACTACAATGTACAATTGCATACTATTTTTAGTGAGCATATCAGCGGCGGCATTTTCACGCAACTTTTTGGTCATTTTTTTGGTTTTCTACCCAAGTCTAAAAATCACTCAGTTTGCACAGATATGAAATGTAGGTATAATCATATTGCCACAAATGACTCCCAATGAGTGTCATCTTTGATCCTGAGTAAAAAATTGTTCAAGACACTGGTCAAAGTTAAAAAATAAAATGAATTTTGATGATTTTTTCCATAAAATCAGTGTGTTTTACTCACTTTTCATCAAAGTTGATGCACATTTAGGGGTTTAAATGGTTTGAAAGGCACTAAATGTTGTATAAATAGTTGATTTAAGTCAACTTGGTATTACTTGCATAAACAACTAAGCCTATGGCACACAGAAACAGAGACTGCAGCTCTAAAGCAGATGTGCGTACAATGCAAGGGAGGTAATTCCTATAGCCATATTTGACCATGAAGTTCCAAGTCTAAATACACTCACATTTTTTGGTCTAAATATTTGTCTTATGGTAATATGATGCCATTGAAGCAAGATTAGAGCCCCAAACCAATGACCTGGTGATATTTTGCAGATAAAACCTTCATTTGTGGGAGTCTTTATAGGCCAGGGTATCATTTTTGTGAAAGTTGCTATTCAGTCAACATCTATTTTTCTACTTTGGACATACATTTGTACTTAGTGTGAAAATGCCTTTTAATTACAGAAAAAGCGGGGGGAATATTAGCACACGCAGGAGTAGAGGCAAGAAAGCCACCCAGTTTAAGCTGGGACACAAGCCAAAATGGACTACATCCACTGAAATACACCAATCTGGAGTTTCCAGTGCAAGTTCCGAGGCGCCGAAAGCTTCTAAACGACTGGTACGGCTGACAGACAAGGAAGCCTGGGACAGTCAATTCGTCAGAACCACAGCAGGGTTAGCACAGGCAGACACTCTGGCATACACTCTCAGACCTAAACCTGAAAAGGAAGAAAAAACAGATTGTGAGTGTGACCGCAATGAAAATTTCATTGTGAATAATGAGAAAATGCTGGCACTTATTAAAGATGTACATGCAAGTGGTTGTAAGAAGCCAAACATGAAAATGAAAGTTACACGTGCTGGTCTGTGTGTATACATCTGTGTAAAATGTAGTTACTGTGGATTTAATTCGCAAACATTGCCAATGTCGGACACAATTCAGACCGCAAGAGGCCCCCCTGCAGGATTTTTTAACTATTTAGTAGCAATGCCAGTGCTAAAATCAAAAATTGGAATGGATGATGTAGCTACTGTATTAACATGGCTTAATATTAAGGCACCGTGCAAGCAAACATTTCAAAAAAAGTTTAATGATTTGGGACAAGCACAAAAAGTACAACAAAGACGAATACATGCGTAAGCTGGCCAGCTGCCTCCGCTGCCGAGTGCGCATTGAACTGGAAAGACTGCGAAAACAGAGCTGCAGTGATGAGCTTTTTCTTCGATCGGCCAAATTTGCTATAGAAAACATCCTGCATTGCTTCTCCGGAGATCACAAGATGTGCAAGGAACGCTCACGAGTGTGCACCTATCGAGTGACCAGCTCGTACAAACATTTTCCCTATGGAGAGCCACTAGCACTCCAGGAGAGTGACAAGAAAATTGTTTTAGGAAACATTAATAAAACATTTGATGCCACGGGGTTGAAAGAAGTGGCAAAGCTCTTTAACACAAATGCTTGTGAGAGCTTAAATGCATCTGTGTTTCAGTATGCCCCCAAAACTTCATTCTATGCTAGAAACTTTGCAGCTCTGTGTCATTCTGCAGTTCATACAAGGTCTTTGGGGCCCAGCAAATCATCAATGAAGGTGGCAGAAAAGGTGACAGGGACAAAAATCAGTTTACATAGCATGATATACAACCAACTGAAGGCCAAGGATCGCAGACGGAAATATGACAGCCGCAGGAAGGCCTCAGTGCGGTACAAAATAGTCAGATTCTACCTTAGAAAGCGGCACGCAAACAGAGCCCTGTACCGGGACGGTCTATATGCCTCTGAAAGTATGCCATCTACAAGTGCTGCTGACCATAGCTATGGACTTAAAGTGTAAAACAGAAAAACTTGTGATGTACGGTACATGCAAACTGCGAACGGCAACATAACAATAACCTAACTTGTATATTTACCGCAGACCACTGACAGCATTCCCTGAAGCCCCTGTGACCCGAGCATTGACCATTTGTAAGGCACACGTTGCGGGAATTATTAACAGTTACTGGCTCATACGATAAATGCTCTATATTAATGCAAAGCTTATTGTGGCAGAGGCGTGAGATATGGAAATTGCGCTGCAGTGCACTGTGTCCGGGATCACACAGATAGTACTTGAGACGGTGGACTTTTAGCTTGATGCGCTTGCCCGATACAACAACACGGTGCACACCATAGCCGTACCTATCTGTTTCACCAGTCCACAGGCAACACAGACCAACCAACTCACTCTTTTCACCCAGAACAGCTTCCAGTTTCACTACAAGCTGATCCGGGGGAAAACTCGAAAAAAAGCAGCGGCCATGAGTCACAGGGTCTAAAGCACAGATAAATCTGAAGAAAAGTGAAGTAAATACTCTTAATTTTGTAGCATCACATTCTATTATGCCTATTTAGAAGATTTCACTCTCTGAAAAGTAAATTTAAATCACCTATGATAAGTATAGTGGATAAACTGTCATGCAAAGTAGGGTTTTATTAAAAAATCAGGCTTACCTCTCCCTACTGAAATGTTAATATCTCTGCTCAAATTGGTCAGAATTGAATGGGAAAACTGTTTTCAGGTGTTGATGATTATATTTTATCAAAAAATGTCACATTTGACTACGCTGCGTTGGGTGTGAAATTTAGCATTTTTTACCTTAAGGGGGCAGTCTACAGTTTTTCTGGAAAATTCCCAGGCCGACAAGCACTGGTCTGCAAAACACCCTCAAAACAAGGCCTTCAGTCACAACCTGAAAATATAATCAGACCATATTCATTGCGGCCCGTCAACAGCTTGAAAATAAAGCTGTCAAATGCCGGCAGTTTCAAGCAAAAAGTACATGTGTTTACTTCTCACTCAGCATGTTGTTGTTGTTGACTAAAATTCAGGTCACTTAGTTTCGAATTACTAAAAACATGTGAAATTACTAGAATATTGACCATTTATACTTACATTTCAGCTCCTGGAGTCAAAAAACAATTTCTTTTAGGCCATACACCTTAAATTCAGGAAATTGACCGGGGCCAATGCGCAGATAAGGCTGAAAAACTGTAGACTGCCTCCTAACATGTTTTCATTGTACACTTTAAATTAACGCAAGAGTGTACCATCTACAAGAAAACAACACTGCGATAAGAGCACACTGCCCCGATTCGAACTTCAGCCATTTTAGTATCGAAGCAGCAGACGAACACCGTGGGAAATTGGGTCAATTTTACGCATTTCTGTTCATAGCGTATTATTTTGTCACGTGACTTTCATTCATAAAATACCGGATTATTACGCTGGTGGAAAATGTATCGGCATGTTTTGTTCAGCTACAGCGCGTGCTGTCAGTGTATAAGCTCCGCCCATAAGTTATTGCAGAATAACCCACGCTTGATTTCCTTCTTTGTCTATAGAAAACAAGTCACGTGCCGTGTTAGAATTAACAATAACATTCTTTATAGTAGAATAATATATTCATTTAAACCAGGCGTACACGACCAGTACGAAATTTCAAGTTATTACATGAGGCACGTGGTATATTTGACAAAAACATTCTTTATTGTAGAATTATATATTCATTAATACCATGCAGGCGTACACGACCAGTACGAAATTTCAAGTTATTACACGAGGCAAATGGTATATTTAACAATAACATTCTTTATTGTATAATTATTTATTTATAAAAAAACTCTGATGTACATCATTGTTAGTTGGTTGCGCACTACAAGGGTCGTGTTTACAAATGTGTATATCCTTCAGTTGGCCAACATGCGGTAGGGGATGTTAACTTCGATAGTAAGTGAGGATTTTCATTGATAAAGTGACAGGAGTGTTTTCAGTGTTCGGCCATGCGTAGCGTGTACAGCATTTTGATACCCACACTATGTTTGCAATTAAGTGAAGGATTAAATACCTGTAACGTGTTTAACCATGATGCGCCGTGCAAAAGTAAGTACATTTGTATGATTTACTCATTAATAGAGAGAGTTAGCATATGATGTATGGATATGACTTTTTGGGCTTTTTTCATGAATATGTTAGGATTCGTACAGACTCAAAATATGTATTCATAGAATAAAAAAAGTATAACTTAAAGGCTATTTATAGCCATAGCGAGTAATACGTTGTTTATCTATACAATTTATATCATTAAGCAGTATTTTATTATTAGCACTTAAAAAATTGTATTATGAATTTCATAAATTGTGCCCAATTTCGAAACATACCAGGACTGTTCGCACACATAAGAGTTATAAATTGGATAACATTTGAATGTACCCAATATTTACGGGGGTTGTATTTAGCTCTTTTTGCTTTAAAGAACGGGCATATTAGAAGATCATGCAACTCCACCGATATCATTTTTGTTGCAGAGAATACATTTACAGTTTTCGTGAGGGATAAACGGTTGAGCGAAACGACCGTTTTCTACTGGGAGTCGATGATTCCCGTTCGGAAGTGCAGCATGCTAAGTCTTAAGGACTCAGGTAAAATTAACATATATTTTTCTATCTGTGTGTTTTCTTTAAAAAGCGCATACATTTGACCTTTGGAGGATACTTCTAGTTGTGACCGCCATTTTTTAATGAATTGATCAATTAAGACTTTCCTAGTGGAATTCAAAATATTGGTGATGCTTTCTGTCCATTTGAAATTTACTTATGAGTTAAGTGTATAAATTCAAAAAACTTCCAGAGGAAGTGAAAACTACTCCTAAATATTTTTATTCTTTTACAGTTTCAATGAGTTGATTGTTCAAATAGAACCTGTATTTGTTTGGTTTATTGGTTCCAAGGACTATAACTTTAGTTTTAGAGTAGTTTAAATTCAATTTCCATTCTTGGCAAAAGTTATGAAAAACTCCAAGGCAATTATTAAAATCCGATTCGGTCTGGCCAAATATTATTGAGTCATCTGCATATAGCAAAACGTATGTGGTATCGCGTGAAAGAACTTCCATGTCAATTCCTGAACTCTGTAGTTTTAGATAGTCTTCCAGATCGTTTAAATACATGGAAAACAGAATGGCGAACACCACACGAGCTGTATAGCATAGGGGATTTGTTACCATTTGATAAGACGCCTGATTTTATATTTGCATACATATTTCTTATAACTTCAAATACTTTTCCTCGTATTCCTAGTTAGAAAATTTTATATCACAAGCCTGCTCTCCAAAATGAGTCGAATGCAGCAGAAAAATCAACAAATGAATATCCCGCACGAAATCCTGCCTGGTTTTCGTTGAGTAAGTTATTTTCATTCAAGATTAAATTAATACGTTGGTTAATAACAGAGGTGAATAATTTTTCTAGGCATCTTAATTGTTATGGGGCGGTAATAATTAGGTTCAGTGTTTGATCCTTTGGTTTTGTAAATCGGTTTTATGGTGCCAATCAGCTAAGTGTCTGGTAATTCACAAGCGAGAATAATTCGTCATCGTTATGGAAACGTGATTGTTCTGATGGAATATACATGTTACCAATAACATAACTGTCAACTCCGTCACATACATTTAACCAGTATACTTATTCACAATTAGATCATGAAGTAGTTAAAATGAACATTTTTTAAGATTGTTGTTAGCAAAAAATCCCAAACCGCCTGACTTTTGTTTGTATTTGTCTTGCCTCGGTTTAGACAAAAAAAGATAATTGGGTACGGAAACAAGATCGTACTGGTCAAGTTTGGTTTCCTGGACACATAGTTTATCAAACTTCTTCACATCTTCTACAAAGTCGGGAAATTTGGATCTATTCTTTTGGCCACATACATTTAGGAAGCCAATTTTAAGTATATTTTGCGTTAAAACGTCACTTTTAAATAGTTTGACACATGATTTCCTTTTTCAGGAGCGATTTCATTTTCGTTTCTAGTTTCGAAGACTTGGACATGTTCACAGTGAGTTTTATAAGAGGAGCACGGTATCTGGAGACATCGGTCACAAAATGCCACATTTCCCGTGTGTCCCTAAACGATGGATGATTGCTGGCAGATAGTGCTTTGTCTTCGATGCGAATTGGGGTGACTTTGGAGACATGCTGGACATGGCTGGGTGAACCTTCATGAAGTAACCCAGTTCTGAATTTGTTACGCGCGTGGGCCTCTTCCCCTTGCTTGCAGGTGACGCGATGCCCGGGTTAGTGTTTGCTGGTCGCTGGGCCTCCGGTATGGTTTCATGGTCTGATCCATCCGATGTATCAATGTACTCTGGTTCCTGTATGTGATTGCCCGGCTCAATGAATGACTCTCTCAATGCATGGGGAAATCCGGATGAAGATTGGTGGTGGCGCTGCTCTGTGCGCGCCTTGATCACTGGCTCCTGTGTGAACTGATGCGAGTCAACGCCTGCCTTTGCCGCTTGTGTGGGTATGCACGCCGATAATTGCTGGAACCGCTGTTCCGTAACATCGGTGTTTCTGGAACCACGGAGCATGCTTTGCGAATCTGAGAAAATATTTACTGTTGTCCCATGGATCACCAGCGCAGCAGGGAAAACCAGTTTGACGTTCTTAGCACCGTATTTATCTCGCGCCGCCTTGAACTCTGGCCAAAGTTGATTGCGGACGTCGCTTATTTCGCGGGGAAAGTCACGAGAGATACCAAAAGATTTTCGGCGTAACAGCTTTGCGTTTTACATTTTGGCGTTCACGTCACGCAGGTCTGTGAAGGTAACAAGGATGGCCCTTCAACGTGGGAGTCCTTGGGACCGGGCGACATGGCGCCGGCCTTTCCGACGATCCTCGGCATTTCCTACACGTGCAGAGTCCATATTTAGTTTGTTGTTAATGAAATCAATGATGATTTGGAGAGGGTCTTCGTTTCCACCGCTTTCAGACTCGGGATGGCCGCTGAAAATCAAGTTAGTTCGTAGAGAACGGGCTTCCATGTCAATGCTTTTATACTCTAAAAGCTTAAGACGGGCCTCCGTAATGTTGTGAAATGGTTGTGAGCGGACAAACTTTTGGTTCAGACATTCAAATTTATGATTTAATGAGTTATTTGAATAGATCATATAAAACAGAAATGTCAGTTTGTGCTTTATGTTGATTTCAGAGGCTTGTTCGCGTGTTGATTTTACTGTTCCGTGTACGCTAAAGTCACCTTGGGATGGGTGGGCTGAGCCCTTCGTAGACGAACTGCTAGTTGCACGACGTTTTCGTTTTGTTTCTCTAACTTGCAAAATAGTTAATAGAGCATATTTACCTATGGACTGGCTTGCCATGGCGTTCTTTGTACCTCTTGTGTTTTAATAAAGTTTGAAGATGTTATTATTTTTATTTTTTTATTAGAGCCGATGTAAACACGTCCACTATCGATCACCTTACCTTGATCTATACGTCTAAGCTGTTCTAAACATGTGGCGGCTTATGTTGTTTTGTTACGAGACTAAAAGACTAGGTTTTTACCTGATCGTGTTTGCTACGATTACAGCAGTGACAAGTTGGGTGGGGCACTCGGTACATCTTTCCTGTAATGGACAGATTAAATAAGCAAAATTAGTTGTTGTTAGGAAAAGCTATTTTACGTACCATTCTATGGTGAGTGAGCAGTGCCCGTAATTGTTGATGGCGTTTGCGCAGTCTCCAATCTATAACATGTTTTTGTGGCATTTTATCATACTTTATTGGTCAAATATGATACAATTCAATCAAAACGGCGTGCTTCATCATCAGAAGTGTAAAAGATTACTCAAACAGTTCACTGCAATCTGGCGTCATGTTTAACATTCATAAAAAATGAGGGTCTTCAAATTAATCTGAATATAATAACACAGCATACAATTGAAATACCAGCGTCCGTGTTGATTCAAAGTGCTAGTAGTTTTAGTGGACCTTTTATTGAACTACAAAATTAATTACCGAACTGGAGGACTGCAATTTTGATTCTAAGAAGTTCACAGCAACAACCCGATTTGATTAATGTGAATATAAGATAAGGTGACACCACACAACAACTACTACTACTACTACTACTACTACTACTTCTACTACTACTACTACTACAACTATTACTACTACTACTACTACTTCTACTACTACTACTTCTACTACTACTACTACTACTACTACTACTACTACTACTACTATTACTTCCACTACTACTACAGAAGTTTTTCTACCACTTTAAAAGCACATAAAAAGGTATAAACACAAAAATTGCAATTGAGAAGCGGCCTGATAAAATGCGCTTGCGTTCATGCACATTTGAACATACAAAATAGTTCGCACGTAAAAATTAACCAATAACATTTGAACGAGAAATTGATACTTAAAAATATAATTGCTGCACTAAAATTAAATTACCAATATTTGTTTTAATCACACAATCGGCAGAAAATAGCTGAAGTACATTTAGTATATTTTTTTCTCATGCGCTCCCCCTTCTAATTTTCGATTAGGGCCGTTTTTACCCACTTAAAACTGACTTTGGGTCGTTTCGACCAAAGTGGGGCCGTTTTAACCAATAAAGGGGACGTTTTGACCAATGTTGGGAAAGTTTAGACTAGGGGACTTTTGACCTGGGGCCGTTTAGACTGTTAGTCAATAGCAGTATATAAAGAATTTAGTAAATAAGTTTTAACTCATGTTTTCGTTGTTCTTTCATTTCAATATTTTAGAGTTAAACATTTATCATACTGACTAAACTTAGCACAATGAACGCGTTATCACGGTGTCTATACCACGTGGCTTTTTTGGATCGTTTGAACGGTTAGAAAAAAATGTCGAATCAGTGTGGGGACTTCATATTACAAACGCGCGGTTGCACTATTCTGAAAAAAATACTTATTTGTTTAAAAAAAATCATGATAGCTATAATAAACTCACTAATGAGCGGGCTCTCCATTTCATCCATTAAAAATGGTGATATATTTAAAAAGACATAATTAAAATTGTTAAATGGGTCGCGCTTTATTCTCCCAACACAGATCTTAAAAAGTCACGTTGTATAGGTACCGTGGTTATAATACAAATAAATTCCTACTTTTTCTTAGACTCAACAACTTAGGCTCCGAGTCTGACTCAGTGTTTTATTTTGATGTATTATATACCGCAAGAAACGTCTCCTTATTTATTAACGTTCCAATGATTATGACATCTGAAAGCACATTGACAATGTTAATTGGTATAATTGCAATCAAAATAATGTTCGAGATCATCCAGACGCTTTTTTAATGTAAATGACAGACGCTCACTGTTATGCAGACGATGAATAATAGACAGTTTGGTTGGTAGGGGCACCTCTTTGTCGGAAATCGGGGAAATTGGAACATCTGGCTAAGTTAGCTTCACAAAAAAAAACTTACACGAAAATAGAAGGCTTTAGCGTCTGTGGGGGGAGGGGGGAGGGGGGGGGAACGGTAAATCCGTGCCTGTAACATTTTAATCAATGTTGAATACTTCTGATCTTGCTTACAATATGTCTAATCGTTCTGCCCCACAGTTGATAAACGAATGCGAGAAAAAAGGAAAGCCGATTGTTTAAGTACTTTGTTCTGTACTTTCGCATTTTATTGAAATGTTCAATCTACGTTATTTGTCATTACATAAGGCAACTTTTCCACTTTATCATGTGCGTTGAATTGCGAATGCTAATTAAAAAGTTAATCGTTCTATTTACTTTTTAAGAACCCTCTTATTGATATCATTTTCAAGACGTTTGCGTTGTTCCCTTTCTCCATTCGCTCGCGAGAGTATATTAACTTAAGAGCAGGATCCTAATTATATCGGTCTCAAAAGAAACCGTATTCAGTATCAACTGTTATTAAATGTCTGCCTTTAATAACACCAGTTTGGTTGAGAAAGTTCCCTTTCTGGATCTACGTATATTCGAGTTATTTTCCATTTTCGTTCGGCAGGTATTGGTCAACGTTAATTAAGACGAAAAATTTCACGAACCGCAATTGCTATTGAGCAATTCGGTACGCGCTTAACGAAGGCAGAATCTTTGTTTCGGAGTTATTTTATGAATGAGTTGTGTACTCCAAGTTGTGGTCTTCTTAGGATCCGCGACCCCGCCCTATAGAAATTCTGCATCGAGGTAGCCATTTGTTGTTATTACACGTTTGACATTCAGTTTAAGAATAAACCAGTATTACTGTACATTTACATATCTTCTTAAGTTGTATTATTTAAGTTTATATTTGAAATATGTATAGGGCGGATAAAGTATTTGACGCCGCATTTCATTTGATTAGTCACCATTTAATATAATATACAAATAAACTATGTCGTCATAGTCGACCTGTTAATATACACAAGTTATATTTTTCCCAGTTTGGTGATTATCAAACGTTCCATGCTTTTCGTTAAATGTTGTATTTATAAATGTCATAAGATGGACGAATCTATTTGAATGCTTGCTATAAATAAGTTTGTACTTTATTCGAATTTTAAAATAAATCATTAAACTGTTAAAAGCGTAAAGTGAATCAAATGTCGTGCGAAACAATATTTTTTGTTTAAACATGATGTTACATTGCGTTTCTCCATGCGTTTCAAACGTATTTTATCGTGTATATCATATACATTGCATGTTTATCAAATGCGCATTGAAATTGAAACTTTTCATTTGACATAACAACGTGAAATCTCCATGCAAACAACATGTTATTTACATTTGCTTTTACAGGAAACCAGGCTATTAAATGTAAACATTATCATAAAGACATCGAGTCTAATATCACTGTTTTTATTTTGTTTTTGGTTAAATATCACTTTGTGATCATGCTTTTTTTTCATAAATTTAATAAATCTCTTTGGACCTTATGATGTTTCCCATTCTTTAAGACACGTGTGTTTCTTTAATGATGACCAGGTTAAACCTATCGTATACAAGAGTCCTGCGAGGTACGCTAACTCATATATCAATTAACTTTCAAAATATATATAGAATGAAACATATTAAGCGAAAAAGGGTTATTTAGTTGATTGTTCATATCAATTTATAGGAGTCTTTCTCTCATTAGAATAGTTATTTTTTCGATAGTATGTGTGAAGTGTACGTATACGTATTTCTTTTTACATTTTGTTTCATTTGTATTCATAGTGTATACACATTCGTTATATTGCAATTTTAATCATTTGTCTAATCGAAGACTGTTTTTATTGATCATAGGTACGTATAATGCCGTGTACTCTGCAATATGAGAGTTCACAACTGTTAACAGTTTTCAGACATTTTTTAATTGCGGTAAAATAAGATGTTTACCATTGCGTTTTTTTCTGTTTGAGTCAGATTGTTTTTAAACGTGAACGATATGTAGACAAATGTTTATTTTATGTGTTCGATGTTTATTACATTTATTCGTGTGTTAAGTTAAATGTAATCTATTTTTTTATTTGTTTATTAAGCTTCACTTCACTCTGATATTTCCACTGTATTCGAAAGAATATTGCCATGCTAAATGTACAACACTACTCACGTTGTAAATCCCTTTTTCCATTACCATAATTATCATCTTTGTAATAAGCGTTATGATTATGACCATCAATTTAATCGCCATCTTCCACGCACAGAGACAGAAACAACAGCAAATATTATAGCTACAGGTTTATTTAAAAAAGATATATGGATACATAATAATTAGTATGTACATCTCGGTAGAAATACAAATACACAAATAAAGGTACATATGTAAACATGATCCGCTATTCACATGCAATTTTATTAAAGATTTATTGTTTAAGTTTACTTCAAGATGAGGCTAAAAATAAAAAAGACAATTTAAACAATACAGCTAAATGCATATAGAAAGAAAAGTATTGGGCATATTATATACATTTTAAATGGTGTTCGTCGAACTGAGTGGCAGTGCACATAGAAACGTCTTTCCCAGGTCTATTAATTGCACGTTCAACTTGACCTTTTGTCATCTGTTGCATCACTGACCTGGCTGAAATCTTAACAATGTGACTGCATATACCTTAGGCTTATACTCTTCATATCTCTCAGTAGTTGAATGCATATATCCCGCTGGGATAGCGGCAAATCCATTCCTTATACAGGTAGGTAACCCAAAGGTAGGTAAAAGTCCTCCAGATGATCAAACTACGTTGATAACCGTCTGCCTGCTTCTTCTGTATTGACGTCTCTGTCATTTCTTGAAATAAGATCAAACACATCAACAAACTTTGCAAATGTTAAAGTTAATAGATTTCCACAATGTCTATAGCCTACAACTACATTAACAATTTAACAACTCTGTACAATAATTGTTGTAATTTTTAAAGTTTAAGCTGTAAATGTTTTGTCATTTGTTGCGTCAATGACCTGGCTGAAATATATAAATTAAAACTGTATTAATTCCAAACATTATATTAATTATATTCGAAAAAATGTTTCAAAACCTACAGCACCGAAGTTAATTTGATAATCGTAAATGTGACTGCATATACCTTAGGCTTATACTTTCCATAGCTCCCAGTAGTTGAATGCATATATCCCGCTGGGATAGCGGCATATCCATTCCTTATACAGGTAGTTTTCCCAAAGGTAGATAAAAGTCCTCCAGATGATCAAACTACATTCATAACCGTCTGTCTGCCTCTTCTGTATTGACGACTCTGGCATTTCTTGAAATAAGATCAAACACATCAACAAACTTTGCAAATGTTAATGTTAATAGATTTCCACAATGTCTATAGCCTACAGCTACATTATTTTATAGAAGGAAACTTTAGGTGTCCGATAAACGTTTGCTTTTTAAGTTACTACATGTACGTCGACTACTCTTTTGGCAAGCCTCACCGTACAAATCTTTTTATTTCCGAGTGCATATAAACATGTTTAAATGAACACATAAAGCTGTAAATCTACATAACACATTTTTTCATATTATAAAATCTTATTATTCTATTCATGTCTCTAAAAGAAGATTTATGAAAATAACGATTTACGTATAAATATTGTACACAGTTTTATATATACAACAAACAGCTGAAATATCAACTGTATGAACTAATGTCATGCATTTATAACAATTGCGTCTAGACACAAAAACATGTTCATCTTAAATTGAAAACAATCACCGTTCCAGACAAAAGCTATCAATTCACGCGACCGAAAGTAACAAACAGTATGTAAGTTAAGGCGTTAATGCCTGCTATTAATTAATTATTAAGCTTGTTCAACAGAAGATCGTTAAGGGTTTAATAAGGCATACGAAGAACTTACTCTCCATCCAGAAGATGTCAGTGCCCTTGCACATTTCCTGGACACGTGGTGCTGACGTCAGATAGGATGGCACTTTCCGGTCTGTAAACCTCCAGTGTTGCGAATCCACCTTGTTTTCATAGGGGCCAGAATCCTGCATGGCATATATATTATCATTGTTATATCAATTTAATATGGAAATGCGTCAAGACTTTTTATTGTGTATTTTAAATTGTAAGCGTTATAACCAAATAGAAGGATTTCATCTCCGTGATTGAAGAACTTACATCTGTTGTCTGGTCAGTGTCGGGGGAGATGTTAGTCTTGCTGCTATTGAGGAATTTGACATAGCACGGTCCCCGTATCTTTGTCTGGACGTCAGTAAAACGCTCAACTGAAATTCCCTGTTAAATTAAATTATAATTAATGCTCGATTTATAAAGAATAAGACACTAAACAATTATTTGGAGTTCTGGTGTGTATGAATCAATTTATTTGCATGTAAGTCACTTATTAAAAATACGCTTAATGTACATCCGTACACAAAACCGCAGATATTACTAAAATACTGGAAGAATACTGTTTTATACTATTTACACATAAAAATGGAATTGAGGTAAAATGACAATTTTAATCACATAACTGAGTCATGCACTGCAAATGATGAAAAGCTTGTAAAGTCAAAACTCACGTTAGTGTAGTCATAGATGATATGGACGCTGTTGGGAACGTGTATCTCAGTCATGTCCTTGGTCTTGTTCACTTTCTCCTCCATGTACCGACCTTCTTGGTCTCGGAAAGTGTGCCACGCCTCCTGGAGAGGAGAAGGGAAATACACGTGATATTGCGAGATAACATTGTATAGGCAGTGAACTTCAATATCGCGGAAACCGAAATACGTTAGTATTTTTCATAAAAAGTATCAACATATTTAATGAAAACGAACCTTTTACATTCATTTTCACTCAAATGTGATTGTATGTTTTAAATCCACATGTAGTTTCAGAAAAGCACACCCGTATGATTGATTAAGCTACCAAAAATAAAATTAGTGCTTTCATGAGTATTCAAATTACATGTTCGTTTAATTTGTTTTACATTGCTTTTGTTTCTATATCACATTTCAATATGGTATTTTTATATGTGTCCAACGTCCGATTGAAATTTAGTTAATTTGTAAACAGCAACTGCCACTTGACAGTTATTTCAAATATATCGACGCGCAATCATGAAAAATGATTTACGGATATATTTATTGACGTTACTAAAACGAGTAATGCATGAGTGATAATCACATAAACCAGGGATAAAATACAACATCGACATTAAATTAAACAATATACGGTGCGGCTTTGTTATTTGATAGACTGTTTTATTTAGAATTACCTGGTACGTATCCTTAGTCGATCTGATGCCAAAGTACACGGACACCACAATGACGACTGCCACCAACACAAATCCGATGAAGGCAATCGCAACATTTCGTATGAACTTCGATTTGCCTTTCTGCACATCCTCTGGCTGTATGAAATTTATTCCATTGGTTATTGAAAAAACTATGCAAATTGACACTCATAACAATATACCAACTCTGTACAATAATTGTTTTTATTTTTAAAGTTTAAGCTGTACAAGTTTTTTTTTAAATTGACTTCTCACCGTTTTAAGAATTATTCTCGGCTCGTATTTCAACATTTATAAAACACGCTGCTTGTCAATTGCCGCGCTTAGCAACAAATACAACCTTTATTGCATTATGATCTAAGTTCACTTTGTAATTATCACTATAATCGAAGTATTTTTTTTAATAATTAGTGAAAGCTTTTAAACCATAAACCGTCTGACAAAACAGTTGTCTTTTAGTTACGATTTAATAAACCTTTAGATAGTAAGAACATGAACTTTACTTGTGTGATGGTCACTGGATAGCTATTGCTGGTCTTTGCCTCCTCCATGCCTAGTGTGGGTTTCATCTGTAAGTCTTCTTCGAAGTTTAGAAAGTCTTTTGTCGGTTTGAATCTGCTTCAGTTCTTCTTCCCATTTTATAGAAATTTCATTCACGGATGGGTGCATAAGGGGATATTTGTATCTCAAAAAATATCATTGTTGACAATATTTTCTGCACGTATTGCCTGTTTGTATGTCAACATGTTATTGGCCAATTTTACTTAAACTATACGACGGGATATATTACGCATGTGAACAAAACGTGTTTTTGCGACTTATTGACATTAGCATACAATTTGGAATGTGGATATATAAGGTGTTTTTACAAAAGCAGTTAAGATTGGTTTTGCCTGTTTGCAAAAAACACTCGTTGTTGATAAAAAATATATGTTGCTTATATGCAAAGGCATTCCTCTGAAATGATGTTCTAGCAGCATACGTTAATTTTGTAACACAAGTTTCTTCCACAGGTGGGTAGCGTGTGGCTATGATATTAATTAGTGAAAACATCATTTTGAATGATAAAAAATCATATTATAACGAAAAATGAACTTTTCTGAATTTTATTTATTTCACTATCAAATATATATATATATAACAAGGTATGCAACTCAAAATCAGCCCAAAACGGGGTGCATCGCTTTGAACAGCCATATCTTCATCAATTGCGCAGCGATTTTCACGATCTCGGTCTTATTCAACGCAGAAATGAATATCCTTTCTGGAAATGTATATGTCTTGCAATATTTTTATAAATGCTGGTTCAACTTTTAAGAAATAACACGATACACAACTCGCATGACCCAGTTGACAGTGATCATGCTGTCTTTTAGACTGAAATCTTCACGGAGTAAAGGGCAACTTCCCTACAAAGTTAATGCAGTGCGATACCATAATTCAATAAAACGTATGAAAAAATATTATTACCGTTCTTGTCGTTACATTCTGCATCAAGACTAACTGTCCAGCGCCGTTTGAAACCTTTGTTTACATACATTTCAACTAACTGACATTTTAAACATACGAGTGATTTCATTGGTCCAATGCGGAGGTGTGTCTTTACAACTGGAGATTTCATTCATAAAGACAGCATGATCACTGTCAACTGGGTCATGCGAGTTGTGTATCGTGTTATTTCTTAAAAGTTGACCCAGCATTTGTAAAAATATTGCAAGACATATACATTTCCAGAAAGGAAATTCATTTCTGCGTTGAATAAGACCGAGATCGTGAAAATCGCTGCACAATTGATGAAGATATGGCTGTTCAAAGCGATGCACCCCGTTTTGGGCTGATTTTGAGTTGCATACCTTGTTATATATATATTTGATAGTGAAATATTTTTTTTCAGAAAAGTTCATTTTTCGTTATAATATGATTATTTATCATTCAAAATGATGTTTTCACTAATTAATATCATAGCCACACGCTAACCACCTGTGGTTTCTTCTGGCGCGAGATATATTGTTTTCGTGAACTTTGTTAAATTTGAGGTTTCACTGTTGTCGAAATAAATTAACACATAATTGAATATTTAAACTAGCCAGTCTTTTATTTAAACTTCGTAGTCTTACATTCACGGTAAACGACAAATGGCTTTGGCAATTTGCAACTAATTGTTTTTACTGCACTAAATTGGCTACGTGACATTGATACTTTATTAACACAGGTTTTTCGTAAACATAAATGTTATGCAGCTATCCGCTTGCGTGTTTTTCTGTTTACAATTTAAACCAATTATAGCGTACGAGTTGAAAATAATATAGGCGTTATGAAATTAAAGTAAACACATTGCCTTTTAAATGAGTCATATTTAAAGGTAACTCGTGTAGAAGGTTTAATTTCTATTGGATTGTCAAAAGGGTAAAAGTTGGCTTTTGTCTGGATTAAAGTTGGTATGCATTTTTGAGGTTTCCTTTTTCAGAAATGCGGGTTTATTGGTTTTGATGCAATATATAAGTGTGTATAGATATTGAACATTACTTTCATAACTGACAGTTTGAATTTATACGATTCATAATTATAATACCCATTAAAGTCCTCTAGAAAACAATCGCTTCTTGACATTACGTTTCATATGTTGAATGACTATTGCATTAATTATGCCCCCCCCCCCCTTCGAAGAAGAGGGGGTATATTGCTTTGCACATGTCGGTCGGTCGGTCGGTCTGTCGGTCGGTCGGTCCGTCCACCAGGTGGTTTCCGGATGATAACTCAAGAACGCTTAGGCCTAGGATCATGAAACTTCATAGGTACAATGATCATGACTCGCAGATGACCCCTATTGATTTTGAGGTCACTAGGTCAAAGGTCAAGGTCACTGTGACCCGAAATAGTAAAATGGTTTCCGGATGATAATTCAAGAACGCTTATACCTAGGATCATGAAACTTTATAGGTAGATTGATCATGATTCGCAGATGACCCCTATTGATTTTGAGGTCACTAGGTCAAAGGTCATGGTCACGGTGACCCGAAATAGTAAAATGGTTTCCGGATGATAACTCAAGAACGCTTATGCCTAGGATCATGAAACTTGATAGGTAGATTGACCATGACTCGCAGATGACCCCTATTGATTTTGAGATCACTAGGTCAAAGGCCATGGTCACGGTGACCCGAAATATTAAAATGGTTTCCGGATGATAACTCAAGAACGCTTATGCCTAGGATCATGAAACTTGATAGGTAGATTGATCATGACTGGCAGATAATCCCTATTGATTTTCAGGTCACAAGGTTAAAGGTCAAGGTCACGGTGACCCGAAATAGTAAAATGGTTTCCGGGTGATAACTCAAGAACGCTTATGCCTAGGATCATGAAACTTGATAGGTTGTTTGATCATGACTCGCAGATGACCCCTATTGATTTTCAGGTCACCAGGTCAAAGGTCAAGGTCACGGTGACTCGAAATAGTAAAATGGTTACCGGATGATAACTCAAGAACGCTTATGCCTAGGATCATGAAACTTCATAGGTACATTGATCATGACTGGCAGATGACCCCTATTGATTTTCAGGTCACTAGGTCAAATGTCAAGGTCACAGTGACAAAAAACATATTTACAAAATGGCTGTCACTACAACTGAGAGCCCATATGGGGGCATGCATGTTTTACAAACAGCCCTTGTTTACTATTGTTTTGGTGCGGAATTTTGTAATACAAAAATATACATTGTCAAATAACAAAATAAAAGCACAACTGTAAGGTTATATTTTTGATATCATTCTAATGAAACATATCTCTCATACAACATATAATCAGGTTCTTCGATTGTTGATGGCGATGACATGTTACTCATTTATATTAATAGGATTTCGTTCCTCATGCAGACAATAACTTATAAATATTCAGACAATCCCTATAGACTCTATATAATAATCTTGATACTTAGCAAAGCACACGTTACAAAAATACAAATCTCATATAATTATAGGCTCTATATTCCTCTCTTCAACATGTCCAAAAATGAACTTTGCCCGTTAGAATCATAAAGTGGGCAAACAACAACGGATGCGGACACATGTTTTCGACAACGCGAATTAAAACTTAAGCTTTTGTTTTACATGTATCTGAAAGGTACCTTTTCAAGTTTTGGTTAATATATATATATAATATATTGACAAAATGAAACGAATTGTTTCACATTCGCAAATTTTCGTTGCGGTTATGATATTTGTGAGGTAATAGTAATACTGAACATTTACCATGCATCTTTTTACGATTTAAAAACCTGATATTATAAGCGTTGCAACGCGAAACGATTGACCAATTCGGATAGTTCTGTTGTTGTCGTTATATTTTGTGATACTACGTTGATTGCTTATAATAGTATACACTACATCATTCAATGTATGAGCACGGATTGCCGAGTGGTCTAAGCGATAGACTTTTACTGCAGGGGTCAGTGGTCGAGTCCAGTTGAGGGAAGGGCTACTTGTTTTTCTTTCTTTGATTTTATTCTGGAGCGTTTTAAATCCAAAGTTTATATTAACCAATATAAAACATTTATTGGCAAACTTCCATACATGCCAAAATCTGTGAAAAGGTCGCTTTAAAGACTGGGATTACTGACGCAAATCACTTTTCCATGAAAACTTATCCATACTCTTGGTATAATTAATTGAACAATGATAATTAACATTACATAAAATTTTTTTTATTAATGACAGCAATGCTATAGGGAAACACAATTCGATATAATTGTATATGATTATGCATTTTAGAATGATTTTCCTTTTGAAAATACCGGATATTTTGTCAATAATCAGGTCAAATTGTTGTGATTTGATTTCTTAGTATGAATCAACATTAAATATTAAACAACAAACCACAGCTTATTTTTCTCAAGGTAATTCGTTGATTGGCTGAAAGTATTTATAACGGGTGCATCAATAAGCGGATGATTTCCAATTTTCTCAAGGTTACTCACTGATTGACTGAACGTATTTATAATGTGTGCAATAACAAGCGGGTATTTCCACATTCTCAAGGTAATTTTCTGATTGGCTGAAAGACATCTATAATACGAGTTTAACAGTCCATGCCGACCCGTACGATGTTTACAATATTTGTGTATATGGTTAGTTTATCGAAATTAACAACAGACTGTCCAATAGACAGTCACGTTTTGAATTGCACGCCTTGCACCCAGTATCACAAAGGGAGAATGACACAATAGTATAACATTTTATTTAGGCTGAGTTTATCGATCTGTGCCCATGCGCAAGGTGTAGAAGCATATCGGTCGCCTTTCTGTAAAAATGCTGCCAATCTGCTCATTCTTCGCTACCTCTCTGTCATAAACTAGAATAATGGATGCTCGGAATTCACAACACAGGTAAGAAAATTTAAAATTAAAACCCTTAAACACACATGTGCATAAAAAGAGGTGGTCCATCAGTTGAAGCATATATCAAGCTACAGGTTCAGTATTTCGTAGCTCTAAAAACTTATCACAAACTCTATGGAAAATGGAATGATGACGAGGATGGTGGAACAATCGTGCATACATGCCACTTTGATGACTTTTAATATAGCTTTTCCGTAATTTGTCAAATATCTAGTGTCATTAATATCATCTTTATGATCAAATCTTTACGTTCAATGTACGCTATATAGTAATTATCATCACTTAAAAATGCCTACTTTCGCTTTCGCTGTGGCACGGAAAGCCTCTCGATCGGCTCACTTGTCTGGCACGAAAATGAGCCGCGTGCGTTTAAGAATAAATCGATGGCTATTTATTAGAACTTACACAAACACGTTAAATCATATGTTGGCTTTTTGAAAGTTGTTAGATGAACACGACATAAATAAATACTTAGTACAAGTGCAATCCTATTCGTCCCTCTGTGTACATATACACATGTTTTTGTATGGAAGCTAGTCCTATTAAACTTACTGGAGAAACTTACTGCGTGTGTTTAAGTGTCTGCAACACATGTAATTGATACCACATTTCAGACAATAAGGGTATGTATGAAACAGAATAAGTTCTTGCAAGGGTGATTGCAATACATAATACTCACTTATTCTATCATTAGACTTGATGCAAACATGAAATACTTAGCACGGCATTGAAATAAAAATCTTTTACTAAGAATGTCGTTTTCTTTAGACAATGATTGTTGGGATAATTCGCTTTTATCTTTATTTAAGGATTTTCAACATAAAACATACACAACAAAGTTTTAATGTGGTTGCGTTTTCTAGATTTGCGAGTCGTTATATGAAATAACAAACTTCAACCACCAAACAAAAGCTACCGAAAAGTGTTTTTTTTCATAATGGCAGCCAAGATGGCCACCAACACTTATTAATGATCATAACTATGGAACTAGTAATTCAAATTTGATGGTTTTGGTGTCTACCGGTACACCCAGTTTTTCGTGGGCAAAGTTGATATCATAAGGCATAGCGTGAGTTTTTTAAATTTTACACAGAATTCCAACATGACGTCTTAAACGGCCACCGACACAATACGAAGGACCAAAAATCCATCACTTCTGACTCCAGCGTGATGATTAATATGTCAAACGCCATAGTTGTGACTTGCCGTAATTTCTGAATTATGACAAAAATATCGATATTTTGTGGGAGGTATACTTCAGCTTGAGACTGACAGCAACTTTGCATATGGGAAGCCAGCACCATGGGCAGTTGTTAGTCAAATTATTGCTTAAGATCACAGTGAACTCTGGGGACAAATCGTTCATTCTGTCATTATCCGATTTTGTTTGCAACCTTGCCATGAAGCACGCAACTTTCTCACTATTATAACGTTTGACCAACCCTTGGTTTAGAAGGCTGTCAAAATCATCATTGATGAGCCGCAAAGTAATTGCCTGAAAAAAAACACATTGTTCTGGTATTGATTTTTTTAAAACACATATGAACTTGCGGGGCGCCATTAAATCCATAAAAGCTAGAACCGGTCTCAAAAACATACTTGAGCCCGTCTATTGGGAAAATGCCATTGTTCACGTTATGACAGGGAAAACTGTCCAGTGGGCTTGCGGGGCCATATTCTTGTTTATATGGGCCTACACTACCACCTATCGCCGTAATGAATCAAGAACATCCCGAGTTTAAAATACTGCTTGATCATGCCGACGAGTTGTTCACTACCCTTTTTATGGCAAGCAGTTTCTACGTATTTTGAGATTTTTTTAATCGAACTCGAGCCGGGTACATCTTAGAAAAAACACGACCTTCCCCAGACCTCAAAAACAAGCTATTTATGGCTTAATTATCAGCTTATGATTAGAATGTCAAGGATAATGAACACTGTTGATCTTACTGGATGTTGGCTTATGCAATTGCATATAGTGTGCGATTGTCTATTCGTCTTTGCTGTAGCTTGGCACATCAATTACCTGCGGTCTGCTTATTACTATTTGCAGCATACAAACAACATAGAGTTAATGCTTTATGGTTGCCATAATGTTTATAAGAGCAATCAACGATGGGCTGGACTAAGCAGTGATCTTGTCATTAAGCTAAAACCGATGCGGCAAATGTGGTCTATCTCGCGGCAGTGGGGTTACCGAATAAATGCAAAACCGTTGGACAATCTTCTCACCTGTAGCACAGGAGAACAACATTGCTCTGCATGATGTTACAGACTTAACCTATAATACAAGGGCAAATTGTCTACTGTATTGTTAAATAAACTGTAATTTGGAAACTGTACAAGTGCACAAAACTAAGAATATCGCACGTCAAAAGAGATGCACATGATCTCCAGAAACTGCAGGCCAAAATAACAACTTGCTCACCCTCAACAGCTGATCCTATTTTGAGAAACATTGTGAATGGGAAAGTGGCTGGGTAAGATGTAAATGTTAATCAATTTGAGGCGGTTGGGAACAAAATCGTAACATATATCATAGGAAAGTCGGCCTTAGCTCAAAGATTCAATAGAAAAGACAAAGCCAAAACTCTTTGGAATAGTTCCGCTGTTAGGATCGCTCTTGACCGTGCCATTGATCCTGCCGTTATGTTCCAGCGTTTTTTGGTAAGGTCACAATCTGGAGTTCTTTTCCTTGAAGAAGTATTGTCGTATGAACTGAATCCTCATCAACCTCTCCTCTTTGAATCTAAAAAATACTTCCCTAACCAAACATGCTTAGGCAGTTAGAAATCATGTTGCGGATTCACCAAGTGAGGCAGTGATGATCTGTATTACTGGAAAAGATTGTTACGTTCTTGATGGTGGCCCTTTGCTCCATCGTTTTCTTGTAAAAAGGGCGACTCATATCACCATTAGCCAATATAATGCAGAACTTACTGTAAGGCATTATAGACCAGCGTCTGTGGTTTTCGATGGCTACCAAGACTGCCCTTCTATCATAGACAACATACACCAAAGACGAGGAAAAAACGTAAGAAACAGAATGCTTATGCATAAATAAGGACTTTTCGTCTGGTGACTAAACAAGGCAGGTATACGATTTTCTCTGATGAGAACGGCTTTGCCTAAAATGTATGTAATGTCGTTATGTCACCAGAGGATGCAGACGTTGATTTTGTAATAGAACATGTTGGTGGGCGAGGATATAGATTTGCTCATCCTGCTCATGCATTACTCCAAAAGGGAAAATAAAACCATCTACTTCCTCTCTGATGTACAAACAGTCAAAAGAGCGCAAAGTATATAATATCAACCTTCTAAAAGAACTTTTAGTAGAAAAAGTGTACAATGAGTTGATATTTGTTCATGATAACTCATTTGGTAATTCATCTTCTAGTATTTATGTCATCGAAAAAAGTCAGTCTTTCTGAAAATTAGAAAACCCTGTTCCTATCATGAAGTCATTTGCTAACTCATTCCTCCTTCATAAAAAGTCTCAAGAGGACATATCAAATCCTCGCCAATGCTTGATGGTGAATTAGTTTGGCGGAAAGTTCAATTATTCTTAAGAATCCAATGATTCATTAGAATCACCGCTCCATAACATTTTCACAAAGAAAGAGGCCCCGTCAATCCTGTGCGACTTCCCCCAACATCACATGCAACAGATCTTCATAGCTATGACGCATTCTATCAAATCATGGTATGGATGTGTATGCCAAAAAATATATGAAAAACGACTGAATGGGGATTGATATATGACAACGAAACATGATGTCCAGTCATGACCCCAAACCATGCTGCACCTGAGGAATTATTGGAAATCATCCACTAGAACTGGTCTGTATGATGTAAAACCCCATCATTCATCTGCAGACTATATGGACTCACCTGCACTATTGTAGGATGCCCTTGCCAAACTGAAAACTTTTACAATGCAAACAATTCAAAGGGATCGTTACTTGAGCCCGTGTGACTTACTCTTGCATTTTGCACATCGTCCAACTACCATATGATTGTAACCGAATTTCATTAATACGCTTAAAAGGTTGTATTACATATTAAGGCAAAAACAATTGCCCTTTAAGTAATGGTATTGAAATAAAAAAAATCTATGCCTTCGTCACTTCGTTTCTATGACCATAACGCGTCAGCCAAGTTCTATGAAAGTCCTTTAAGTAGAGGAGGCATAAAAAGGACTCATAAATAAAGGCCATAACTTTTGACCTGGAAGTATATACCTGGCCTTAGGCCATCGAGAGTGACTCAATGAACTGAACATTTAAGTAAAGTTTTTCTAATCCATTAAAGTGTATAGGAGATATGGAGTTGACACTACAATTGTATTGAGAAAGAAATCATTGAAATACCATATTGACATTGAAACGGAATATCGGACTCGTGCTTTCTGAATATTGTTGTAATGTCCTATTATTTAAGTTAATTAAAATCCGTGAAAGTGTATAGGAGATATGGAGCGAACACGACAATTGATGTTGAAATCATCGAAGCACAACCTTAACGTTGAGACGAAATATTGGACTCATGCTTTCTGCACATTAACGCCTTCCCAATAATTCGCCCAGGCCCGTTGCGGCAAGGGATTAAACTATCGTTTACTGTTTCAGTGGTCGATTCAATTATCAAATTAGCAATTAGGCAGGGTAATATATTTCAAACGTAAATTATGATACAAAATCTGACGGTAAGTATTATGTGATATTAAACGCAGATTTATATAAATGACCAAACCTATAATATTTAAAAATGTATGCGATAGTGCAGATGCATTAACTTATTTTATGACTAAAACCTTACCCTAGATTATCGCAAAAGGTGGGTCGAGTTTTAAGCAAGCTAGTTTTTATATTTTTAATATGAAATAATTGAAATCAACATAAAAATATTCTTTAAAACGAAATTATTTGAATTATTCATAAGATAAACTTCACTTCGTATATTTGTAATTAATGTTCATGTTATTAAGACTTTATATGGAGACATTAATTAAACAAAATTAGTTTAAAGATACTGATGTAATTTACGTACACTCACTTAAATAATGCGTATTTACTTTTATCATAGCTGATCAAGTCCATAAATCGTTTTGCATTTGGCTTACTGAAACTATTATAATTACGAAACCGAAGAGTACATTGGATGGACCACCTTACGTTTTGGTAAATTTACAAAATTGAAAAAAACAATAGTTGTAAAGACACGGTGTTAATAGCATTGACCATGCTCTAAACTATCCATTACATGCATCTGTTGACGAATTAAAAACCTGAAAATTGTACAGTGTTACAAACGCTTAACGATTGAATAATTTGGGGAGTTATGTTGTTTTCGTTATATTTGGTGACACAACGAGGATTGCTTATATAAAGTATAAAATACACCACTCAGTGCATGATCAAGGATGAACGTATAGCGAAGTACTTTTGTCCTGACGTACATGAGAAAACAAACCGGTTTTTCAAGTGTGCTTGCGTATGGCTTTTTATAGAAATAAAAAGCTTACGCAATCACTTCTAGCGGGGTCGTCAAAGTGGATATGTACCCGTTTTGTAAGAAATTTATTACAAAACGGCTTGGAGTGTCCTGTTGCAATGTAATTTTTTTATAACAACCCGTTTTGCAATAAAAGCGTTTTGCAATAATTTTATTGCAAAACGGGTTGGATTGTATTATTGCAATTTGACACTTGTCTAACAACCCGTTTCGCACTAAACCCGTTTTGCACTTAAACACCCCCTGTACGTCGATAATCCAAACTGAGTAGGATAATTCAAACTGAAGAAACAAATGGCGACAGAAATAAAGAATTCAGTCATTTATTTCTAAGAACACGTTTATTTATGTTTAGTTGTGACATGATAAACGTTTCTTTTATATAATAAATAATTACGTCAAAATAAAAAATGAATATGTTTGAAAATCTTGAAAAAGTAAATGAAATTGTCGAAAGGTTAAGGCCAAAAACAATTGTAATCGAAGGTTTTTAATGTTTAAAGGCTTGGACTTAATTGTATTTACCTTTTATGTATGTATGTAAAGAAAAGTATTGGCGTTAATGCTCGAAAACGCAATATATTCGTTTATATATTTGTTTTGGACAAAAATATACAAATTGGATAATGACCTAACTAGTGTATGGATAATTCCAAACTAACATCAAGAAGTCGATGGATAATTACCAAACTGCCAGATGTCTTTATGTCTGTTTGGATGTATCCATAAAGTTTAATACCCGTCCTGCAAACACATGATTTTAACACAGAAACACACCAGGTGTTAAAAGGAAAATTTTAAAGGACATTCCTGATATAATTTGGCATATCTCTGTTACAGTTTCGTTCGCTCTTTTGTCAATTAACGTGTAAATAATTCAACACATAGGTCGCATTTCATGTAAATTAGCATTTTTCGAAGACAAATTTATCGTTTTTTACTATTAAATCATTGCAAAATTCAAAACGCTTGTGTGTGTCAGACATTCACTATCACATATGTAGAAAAATTACGTCATTGTTGTTACTAAATTAGCAGAAATGATAAAATAGTCATCTACCTTTCAGTTTCAGTTTCGGCCAAAAAAATTTTCTTCAGTTTGAATTATCCAACTGAGTTTGGATTATCGACGTACAGGGGTTCTTAAATCAACGAACATGTGCTAATTGATTTCAATTGATTGGAAATTGAATTGCTACAGTCACACATTTTCTTCTTGGTCGGGTGTTCCCATCAGAGAAAAGAAATGGGAGTTGTTCTTGGGCGGCTACCATTCTTGTGATGAATTTAAGTTGAAATCTGTAGTTAATCATAAAAGTTAATTTCTTAATAATTATGCGATTTTATTTTCATTTTTGAGCTTGAACCAGTGAAATATATTTTTTGGAAAATAGTTAAGACTATTGGAGATAACCACTGTAAGAAATTTGTTGTTTATTGTCAATCTTCAGTCAGAGTTGAAGTTCCCTGCTCTCACATTCAATTTGATCGAGCTATTCTGGTTCCAGTCAAATCTCGGCGCGAAGAGTGGTGCGTTTCTTGTGAGTCCTAAAAGGTGTGGCAACCTCTGGAAGCCATGATTGAGGCTTACCTTTTGACATTCAGCTCCGTAAAACAACGCCCTAATTACGAATATGCGGAGACGGTTTACAAAACTAACATGTTTGAGTTGTTTTGTTTTCACGCCATACTAAATAAGTCGTTACCACGAGTTATGTAAAAGCATCTGTTTTACACAACTTTCTGAGTCATTTTGCAATGACTTAGACAATACCCTGTATTAGCGTACTGTATGTAATATTTTAATGCGTGATGCACAAAAATACTAGATGATTTGAAAGGTCGAATTGAGGAAACGTTTCACAGAACCTTAAGTGATTTGTGTTACCATATTTGTATTATTACAATTTATTATTAAAAATATTCTCCGGCGATTTTTGGGTTACTCGACGGATATGTTTCTGTTTGAATTTCAATATGTATTTTTCATCTCAGTCCAAAGCGATGCGCTGGAAGAGGCGGAAAATGTCACATATCTCGGCAGCATCATTGGACAACAATTGAGGTATAGACGCAGACGTCAGAACTCTCAATGATAAAGCACGAGCAGCCTTCCATCAGCTGAAGATCATCTGGGGATCCAGCGCATTAGACATCAACACCATAGGCTTTTCAATGCAAAAGAGAAGCCATTACTTCTAGCTGAAGGGTAGATCGGGAGAACCAAAAGCCGTCTGTTCGAAGTAAAAGCCAGGTTGTACCAATACCTCCGGAAGATCCTTTAGATTCGCATGCCTAACTAATTTATTGAGAAGAACTATGCAGCAGCCCGCAGAAGAAGAAAACAGCCTTTGCAAGCCTTTTTGTAACACAACAAGAAAATCTCTCACCTAAAACCCCTAAGAGATTTAGAAACACCTGGTGCCGAAACCTGGATGCAGATAGCAAGAGGATGGGCAAGACGTAGGGACAGCTGGAAGGACTCACCCAACCGAGGGCCTGGATGAAGCTGGTTGGCGATCCCAGACGGGCCCACTAGCGAAGATGAGTTGTTATTTGCTTTTCATGTAAACATAGCAAAACTTTACCTTTCTGCCAATCGCTTATTTACGTAAAACAAGTTATATATCGGGAGAGTTTGTATGAAATGATAAACCGAATAATCAACGTAGGTTGAAATAAGTATAATGTCATAACATACGTCGTTTGTAAGCAACTACGGCATGCGTGAACATTATCTGGGAATAAAAGAGTGATGTGTGTATTGATCTTATATTTTAAGTTCATTAAAATAAATGCAAAAATACTGATGAACTGACCCCACTCCCTACGAAGATACGTTTACACATAATAGTTAAGCAAGTAATTACGGTACTTCAACGCATTCACGCGTACATATTAACAGTAGCAGTCTGTAACCGAATGTAGAGAAATGCGCGTGAAAAGCCACAACAGGTTTTCTGCAAAGAAAAGGACGCCATTCGTTTTTCGTCTACTGTTTTATGAACGCACAAAAGGTTTACGGAAACACATTCCTTATTTCAATTTTCAAATTTGGATTTTCGTTTTATTCAAAATGAAACGAAATATGAACAGAGAAATTAGTTTGTAAAGAAGTCGTCATATTTTCAGTATTTTAAAGGTTATTTGCAAATCGTAATACGATCTATTATATGTTGAAAGAAAAACGGCTACAGGGGAAATTTATATTAGACGGTGCGTATTAAAAACATTACCTTGCTTAGATTTTGACCAAATTATTGTAGTTGTAGATAAGCGGACACGATTCGGGGTATTGGAAACGTACGAAATGTTTCGCCATATTACACGAAGTTCATTAATGGTTTAAAGCCTTAAATGTATATATAAATAATTTGGTTAAATATATAAGCACATTTGTACTAGTTGCGATAGGTAAGATGCCTGTGAACTAGAACTAGCATACATGGTGTTATACTTCAATTTAATTGTTTCGCAAACAGGTAGGTGGTCAGAATCCACCTTAAATTAACCATTTATTTAAAATTTACAGGGGTATGCCTTAATGTGGTTTAAATTATGTTTCTTTTTGGATACAGAAATAGTTGGTGCGCCTTGTTGTTAGGATGAAAAATGAAAAAAATAGTACTAAATACCTAAAGCATTCCAGAATGGTATTTTTATGCAAATCAACAACGAAGATTGTCGCCAACGTTCGCGCCAATATGTCAAATGTTGGCTAATGTTTTGTTTACAATTACTCAAAGCCCCTTAAAAGACTGTTAGGGGTATACGTATTATGAAAATATACTTGTAGAAGTACTGATATTTATTTTTAACAATGGCTTTAGATAAAAGTGTTATTTGTGTAATTGATATAACAGTTCATGTTACTTATTTCAAATTGCTGATGATATTCACAACGTCACGTTGACATAGTCTCAAACTTTGTTTAAATTTTAATTTACAACCACGTCAAGCTGTCGTTTTATATTCTCTTATGAAAACACTTCATATGTTCTTCGAACTATCGTATTTGCTTTGAGTTTTCAGACGCTTAAAATTATTGCTTTTGTTTTCTAACAATTATAAAAAAAAGTGTTCCCTAAAGTTTAGAGACACCATGAAAATATACCTATTTGGTCTACATTTGAATGTTCCTATGTATATTGCCACTTGCCGACATGTAATCATGTGCCATACATATTGATTACTTACAATAATATTTTTATTCATTAAATACTAATAAAGTTGTTTAATAGAAAGATACAATGTTAAACTTTGACAACCAATTACAATCACTTAGCATATACTATGATATGGTAAGAACCTTTAATCATCCAAAGTTAACTAACATATAGCGTCAGTGTAATAATTATGATCTGGATCTGGTTGAGTACGTCGAAGAAACCACTTGCGTCTGTACTCGTCGGTGGCGGAATCCGCGATTTTACATTATTGATGTTTTAACACACTGTCTTTGAAAATATCTATTGCTGAAGAGTTCACAATGTCATCACTTAGTTTGCTCCAGTAAATCATAGCTTTAACAAAGAATGAATTTTATAAGACGACAGTTTTTCCGGGAATTGTTTCGCATCACTTGTGATAATTGTTCACTAGGTTACACACTATGTTTTGATGGATATAGTCCTCGTATTTCTTAGCCCAAATGGCAGTTTTGGCCTTAGTACCTTAAGGTAACGTTCAATTTAAATGGCAAGTACGTGCCCTTTCATCAAGAGCTTCAACTGGTGGGCACGTCGTCTGTCTTTGAATGGTGGGAGTTCCAACTTGTATAAAATTTCTGCGACACAATCAGGCGTTCTAAAGCGGTAGTCTCTGGTGATGAACCTTGTAAATGATCGCTGAATACCCACTAGGCGGTCAAGGTCTGTTAGGTGGAATGTGTTCCATAAAACACTGGCATATTCTAGCTTTGATTAGACACGCGCTGAAAATGCATTTCTATCTATCTATGTATACTGCTAGTCGCCAGCAATTAGCATTACAAGCAGGCGCGTGTCAGTGCTAGGAAATTAAAGGAAGAAGTGTATAGGAGATAAAAAGTAATACAAAATGTATTTGTGAGACATAGAAACAAAGGTGATAGTGTTAGTTAAAGAAGAAATATACAGATAAAAGGTTAAAAACAGCCAACCTGCTTAGAAAGTGTGGTCTAGTTTGGTCACCCCTTGCCAAAACTGGTCCAGGGTAGGTGCCTTTACAATATTGGCTGGTAGAGAGTGCCATTTTGCGGCAGTGTAAAGGGCAGTGACTGAAGTTTCTTCAGAGGAATCCAAGAGTAGAGTTAGCTCGCTTTGTTATATTGGTCATATAAAAACACGTCCCTATTAAACTTGTTAAGAGTTATTCATATCCCCCAAAACTGTGTGCAATTTACAGTATAACTTAATTTATCTATTTGAAATGGGAATTTTGTATATATTCGTGTGTTGTAACCTCATTCAGATTGATAACATCCTTAGAGTTACTTCCCCTTGATAAAATATTGTCATTAAAATTAACAATGTACACATTTCCGCAATGAACGTATTGCAGAGAAAAGCAAACCCACTTAAGAGGGAGTATACTTTATATATGTTAACAGTCTAGTGTTTGTCAGTGATCTACCAATATTAAACATTTTATAACGTGTATTTATTGAATTTTGGAATAGTTAGTATTTTGTATAAAACTGACGCCTCACACCTGTTACATGTCTAAATGAAATATTTTCTTTATAAGTACATAATTATTGTCTGTACGGTTTATTTGAATTTCTGTTCTCAAGAACTGTGATTCGTTTATGGAAAGTACATGATTATTGTTTGTATGGTTTATTTAGATTTCTGTTCTCAAGAACTGTGATTCGTTTATAGAAAATAATTTATATTGAATATATTCGATGCATGTTGTTTTTTTCCATAGCAAATACTACATCTATGAATGTCCTAGTTGCAAAACGCATAATAACTGTTAAGATTTGCCTTTTCAAAGAAAAAAATATACGCCTGTTACTAGTATACATCACAGGTACTTGAAACAATTTTTTGGTCCATATATATATATATAACAAGAGTAAAGGTACCCAACGATGATTTCACATGTGTATTGAATAACACAATGCAACAGCATAATAGATCAAACAATGCACACATATATCGTTGTGGTTGCCAGCAGGAAGCGTCCATCTATGATATAACACCTTTTATTTGATGAAAATCGTCCAAGTATGTCCAAAAGTTAGATAAATTACCTGATAATATTACATCTCCTAATTCATTGCGATTTATGTCACTCAAGGAAGTTGAGAAGATAAAACAATTCAGTGAAAAATAAAAGAACGCTAAACTGATTTTCTTGAAAAACAAAACAAAGAAAGCCAGATTTCAAGAAAAAAAAGTGGCCAAACCAAAGACAAAAAAGTCACAGAATTCTAAACAAGTAGAAACAGTTAAACCTACATCTAAATCTGGTGATGAACATGTCCTGTGCATGCATTGCAGGATATACTGGAACGATGAACAATCATTAGAAATAGCACGTACATAGGTGCAATGTGATGGTTGCCAATTGTGGATACATTCTTACTGCAGCTCAGTTGAGGTTCCAGATGAGGAGATTGTACCTTATCACTGTCCACAATGTGTGTAAATGTCTTTTTAGAATGAATACAATTACATGAATGAAATTGTAAAATGTTAACTAGCACATTTGATCAATATACATAAAACATATCATTTCTATTTATACAAATTTTAGTATATAAATAATTAAATTATTCTCTTATGATAAAAGAATGGATTGGTGTCAATGTACACTTAAGACATTATAATTTAGTAATGAGCGTATCTGTGGTCTTATTGCAAAACACTGTTGTCAGAACTCAAGAGTCAATGGTTCAATCCCCCGCTTAACCCTTACTCACTAATTTATATTTCGCAAGATACGTTAAAACGAGGTGCAGTGTAAATGTTGCTACACAGGGCTAAGATAAACCCAGGTCCATCTGTTTTTTGCACTAGCCTATATAACCTGATGAACAACATGTCTGGGGTCAATGCAAAATCAATTAATATAGGAAATCAATAAAATAGGAAATTATATGCAAAATTTCAATTTACATTATTTTATTTTCAGGTCAAGCAAAATGAGCCAGTTCCGTCCATGGAAACAGATGGAAGAACTACCGTTACTATTGTGCTTGAAAACTCTGTCATGCCTTCAAGATTAAGCCCCCCGTCACAGAACCTCCTACAAAACTACGTATTGACAGAGAGTACACCAACATTGAGGACAAAGATGCATGTCTGGTGTGGATTCCAGAGTTGTGCACTTTTGACAGTAAACTGCATAGCTTGCTAACAGACCATGGTAGGCAGCTTATGTTGTCTGATGTTGCTGGACTTCCAATTAGTCGTGTGCCAAGAGTGTTAGCAAGTTGTTTCTATTCCATCCTAGACACTGGTGGCGAAATATGTGCCATTTGTAATGGCGATCCTTCCCCTAGCTTTCCACCTTGGCCATCAACACAAGAAAAGGGACTGACACACTTGCATTGATGCCAGAAGGCAATGCAATGAATATAGTTAAGAGTTTTTAATAATAGTTATAAAGAGTACGTAAAAGTTCAAAGTTAGGTATAGATATGTTAAAGCATATTATACATTTTTGTTCTGTGCGGGGAAATATAGTTTATTGCATACTGTTTGCAGTAGTACATTTGTTATTTGTTTCACATGTTATAATTGTTCCTTCTCATTGAACATTATTAAAGGAACCGCATCTCAGTTTGTTTAAATTGACAGAAAAAATATATACAAATATAAAAAATATTGGCATTATTGTAGAAAACATATTTTAAAATTAAACAAATATTTGTATGCCCCCGGTAGGGTGGCATATAGCAGTTGAACTGTCCGTCAGTCAGTATGTCCGTATGTGTGTATGTCAGTCAGTCCGTCCGTCCGAAAAAAAACTTTAACGTTGGCCATAAATTTTGCATTATTGAAGATAGAAACTTGATAATTGGCATGCATGTGTATCTCATGAAGCTTCGCATTTTGAGTGGTGGAAGTTCAAGGTCAAGGTCATCCTTCAAGGTAAAAATAAAAATAAATTCAAAGCGGCGTTCTCATGAAGCTGCACATTTTGAGTGGTGGAAGTTCAAGGTCAAGGTCATCTTTCAAGGTCAAAGATCAAAAAATAATAATATATATTTTTTTATTTCAAAGCAGCGCAATAGAGGGCATTGTGTTTCTGACGAACGCATCTCTTGTTTATTTTTTCAGTAGCAGTCAAACTGAATTTCTTCATTTGATCAAATAGATACGAGTTTTTTTGAAGATTCAAAGGATGAAATATTAAAACAATAATTGTTTATAGGTTTATAAGTACATAAAAATAATATGTCTATTTCACATGTTCTACATGATGATGTCAAAACCATGTTGTTGTTTTTTTCTGTTTTGTTCTGACCATTGTATCATTAAGCAACACAATACATGTACCTTTAAAGTAATTATACGTGTTCACGTACACAAATAGTGTTTCTGTTTAATGTGTTCTACTTGATGATTTTAAAACCATGATTTTCACATTTTTTCTTTTTCGTTCTGACCATTGTATCATTAAGCAACTCAATACCTTAAAAGTAAATGTATCTTATAATAACACATGCACATGTCCAATATGTCTATCTAGTGTGTTCTACATGATGATGTAAAAACCATGTTTTTTTCAATTGTCTTTTTTGTTCTGACCATTGTATGATTAAGCAACACAATACCTTTAAAGTAGATGTATCTTATTTCATTTTTCTCACTGCGCATAATGCTATGCCTTTAAATAAATAAATATTAAATTATTTGTTGTGACAGTTTTGTATTTTATTAAGCCATGTTTAAGTCAGATATATTCTACTAATGAAAAGCAAGTAATATTGTACTAGTTTACAGTATTAACAGGAAACAATTGGTGGGAATAAACACTAAAATTAAACATGTATAGCATATTGCAACCAACACTACATATTAATTATTGAGTATACATTTCCATTGAATATTTGTCAAGGAATGAAAATAAAATACCATTTCACTTCATTTTTACATGCTCTTTTGTCGTTTGCAAATATATAAATGCTGGACAGGGTTATGCATTTATAATAAATTTCTATTGTCTGTTATGTTAACCTATGATCCTAGTCAATGATTCTCTGTGATTTTCAGTTTGATTTACAGTTTTTGTTTTACCAATATTTTTTGTCAATTAGATCTCAATTTATCTCATAATTGATGTTTTTGTGCAGTTATAATGTTAATCTATTATCTGTTATGTTTGTCTGTAATCCTAGTCTATGGCAAGCGTTTCGACGCATAATCCCAAGAAACTAGGTTTCTCATGAGAACCTAGGTTCTCAGAATGAGAACCTAGGTTCTCGCTTGAAGATTGCACATGGCTTCAAGAACCCAAGTTTTCAAATGAGAACCTAGGTTTTCATGAGAACCTTGGTTCTCATTTGAAAACCTAGGTTCTCATTTGAAAACCTAGGTTCTAGTGAGAACATAGGTTCTCATGAGAAACCTAGTTTCTTGCGGTTCGACGCATAATTCCAAGAAACTAGGTTTCTCATGAGAACCTATGGTCTCAGAATGAGAACCTAGGGTCTCAGAATGAGAACCTAGGTTCTCGCTTGAAAATTGCACATGGCTTCAAGAACCAAAGTTTTCAAATGAGAACCTAGGTTTTCATGAGAACCTTGGTTCTCATTTGAAAACCTAGGTTCTCATTTGAAAACCTAGGTTCTCATGAGAACCTAGGTTCTCATGAGAAACCTAGTTTCTTGCGGTTCGACGCATAATTCCAAGAAACTAGGTTTCTCATGAGAACCTAGGTTCTCAGAATGAGAACCTAGGTTCTCGCTTGAAAATTGCACATGGCTTCAAGAACCCAAGTTTTCAAATGAGAACCTAGGTTCTCATTCTGAGAACCTAGGTTCTCATTTGAAAACCTAGGTTCTCATGAGAAACCTAGTTTCTTGGGATTATGCGTCGTACCGCTTGCCATACTAGTCAATGATTATCTGTGATTTGCAGTATGTGTTTTGCCAATCATTTCTGTCAATTAAACCTTATGATCTCACAAAAAGTGTTTGTTGTCACATTTATTTATTACTTGAATTTCCTAGTACATTTAAATAATTTCAGCATACATCTTCGTGATGATTATGACTTCTAATATATTTCAACACCAAAATGCCATCACTGGGTAAGATTTACTGCATTATGACCTATTTGTAGCTGTCTTGAGAAAAGCCCCAGTAGCCAATTGTATAAATCTGGATATCTCTTATCCAGCGGATAACGTTTGGTTATCTTCAATTTTATGATAGGATATCCAAAAGTTTTCCGCTGAATAAGAGTTATCCAGATTTATACAATTGGCTACGGAGCGTTATACATAGTAATCCGTTAAAGACCTAAGCGATCCGCTAATGGCTGAATCAGTGTACCATGAAATACGCGCTGTAAACAAATAATAATTGTCGGATATTTAAATCCGCTGGTATGTATAAATAGGTCAGACATTTGTCTTTCGAGATTTAATGGTTTAATTACCGAATGCATGATGTATTAATTGAAATTAGACTCGCGGTGCGTAGCTATCCGGAATACACCAATCGACTGTATCTTACATATTTTTTTAATGAGTACGATTACTTAAATACTGTTTATAATATAAATATCCAAATTGTAGAAATAATGCTCTAAGTGTTAATAGTTCAGCTTATACACCATGCTACATGGCATCTTTTCAAATAAACAAATTTTGTTTTCATTCTATGTTTATATATTAATAAAATGCAAAGTTTTACTACCTAAATAAATCAATGGCCCCATTTCTATCTTCCTATTTTACACTACTTAGAATAAAATGATTTTTATACTTTACTTGGAAGCAGTTAAATGGGCCAATTGAAGATTCCTCACATAATTAAGAAAAAAAAGATTGCTATAGCTTCATAAGATCCATAATTAATTATTGATTCTATAATTTCAGATCATTCTCTACCTGTCATGGGACCTGCCAGGGACCTATACATTTGTTTGTATAGGTCCCTGGACCTGCCAACTATTGCACTGAATACATCCAGTACACTTGTATACATTTTTTTTTATTAACATAAGTTTTATTTAGTAATACAAGGCCTCCGGCCCAAAATACAAGCTATGTTTTACGTTCACACAATGTTTCCGTTTACGAAATTAAACTATAAAGATACAAACAGTATATATAGAAATATAATACAATTATGTTTAAAGCTTCTATGATAGTTCAAACGCGCTTTTCAGAAAACGGCTTAGTGCATAAATGCCTCTCTGAGAAGAGTCTGACATTATACGAATAAAAAATGCTTCTGATGGATCAGAATGAAGCCACTCTTCCAGAAAGTATTTATGTCTAAGCTGTTTAATTTTTTCACATACTAATAGGAAATGCAATTCATCGTCTATAACATAAATATTTTTGGTTTGACAGTATTGACAAAATCTGAACTGGCGGTCAATTTTCATGTGACGCCCTTTCTCGATCATTAGGTTGTGGCTAGAACAACGAAAGTTTGATAGCGTTTTCTTCAAAATGTAGGTTAAAGGTATAGAGAGGTTTCTTTCTGGGTGTAAGTTGCTTTTGTAAAGTTTATAACTAATCGTTTTTGGTGAGGAGTTTATACTAGCCAATATTTTCTGCTTAGCACAGTCTTTTAGTCTGTCTTGGAAAAGTTTCAAGAACGCCACAGTGTTTCCAACGTCTCCGTGTAACCACGCATACCCAAATCCGTATTGGAATAGTAACCTCTTCACTTGCGTAGCCCATGTAGTGCGTCCAGCCTCGTCTAATTGTCGTAGCATATTGTAACACCGTTTCGGGTATCGATTTACTGGCATCTGCGTGAGTTTACACCAGTATTTCACACATCTGTTCATATATGTTACGAATAGTGGATATCTCCCACATTCACTTAGCGCGAAAAAGTCGGCCACATTTCTATTAAGACAAGCTATGCGTTTACAAAACCTTATTTGCACGTTTTCAATTTGCTCACAATATTGGTATCCCCACACCTCTGCCGAGTACGTAAGTATAGGTTTCACTACTGAATCGAACAATTTAAATGCTTCATGGTGGTGAAAATAACCGTAGTGTTTCTGTTGGTTCAGTATGGAGTTGACTGCTTTAAGCGCCTGGAGGCTAAGGATCTCTTTTGTTTTCGTCCAAAGTAGTTTTGGCGTAAAGTAAGACCCGAGATATTTATAAAAAGGGACTGTTTCTAATTCCACTCCTTTATACGTCCAAGATTCGTATGCCCGTAGTGGTCCTCCGTTTCGAAACACCATGATTTTCGATTTGTCAATGTTTATTTGCATTCCTGTTGAATCACAAAAGGAGGCCACATGATTAATCGATCGCTGAAGATTGATGACAGTATCTGCTACGCATGCGACATCATCAGCAAAAAGGAAACCAGGAATCTTTTCATCGTAACCGGTTATTTTTACCCCGCAATCACTTGCAGATTTCAAGTAATCTATAAGGTCGTTTATATAAAGGGAGAAAACTATTGTTGAACTAACACAGCCTTGTTTAGTTCCCTTTTCACAACAAAATGCATCGGTTAGATAGTTTCCGATTTTAATACGCGATTTCAGTTGTCTATACATAGATCGAAATACTCGTAGGAATTTACCGTCTGCATTTATACCCTTCCTTATTAGACTATCCCACAGTTTTGGATGTGCACAGTTATCGAATGCCTTAAAAAAGTCGATATAAAATACATATATTCTGCCGCCTTTCTTGGATAAGTACTTTTGTATGACGGATTGCAAATTGAAAATATTGTCCACGGTCGAATAGCCTTGCCTGAAACCAGCTTGGGATTCGTCGATCAAGTTCGTTTCTTCTGCCCATTTGGTCAATCGCGTACTTAAAACTTTCATGTAGATCTTGCTTATACTGTTCACAAGCGAAATGGCTCTATAATTGTTAGGGGAGTTAGTGTCACCATTTTTATTTATTTATTTATTTATGTATGTTTTCTTTTTGTTTTCCATGTTGTTATTTTTTCTAGATACTTTTCCAGTAGTATTACTAGCTGTGCTTTATTATTATTACATGTACACTCTAAAGGCATGGTATTTAGATGTTCACATAATTAAATTTATGTGGTTGATTATGTATAGATACAATTCCAGTAATATTAATGTTTTTATTTATTTATCACATTAGTATCACCGTGCTTAATTATTATTACACTTCAAAGGCATGGCATCTAGATGTATGCATAAGTAAATGTATATGGTTGTTCATTATGTATAGATACCTTTCCAGTAATGTTTATATTACTTTGTTTATTTATTATTACATTTTAAAGACATGGGATATAGATTTTTGGTTCATTAAACTTACTTTACCAAATGACTAGCAATCTGAACATTCTATCTTTAAACTGTAGAGGATTAAATGGCAAATTAAAGAGGCTTAAGGTTTTTAATTACTTAAAAGAGTTTAATGTTAATATATATTGCCTGCAAGATACACATTTTACCCCTGATATGTACAAAACCATCATTCTATTCTGAATGGGGATCTGAATGCTTTTTAAGCTATGGTTCTGCTAATTCTAGGGGAACAGCTATTTTTATATTATTGATCCTGTATAAGATTATTATAATTACAAAAATATTAATAACCCTAAGGCTCGCAATAAAGTCTTAGATTTAATTAATTGCTACAATCTTGTAGATCCCTTCAGACACTTTAATCAGTGAAAAAAAAGATTTACATGGAGTAGAACAAATCCAATTCAACAGGCTAGGCTGGATCTTCTTTTAATTACATCTGATTTTTTGCAACACTTTAAATCCACTGAAATTGAACCAAATCTTCAATCAGATCACTCAATAATTACTTTAAACATATCTTTTAGCAATTTTTCTCATAAATCAGGTCTTTGGAAACATAATAGTTCTCTACTGTCAGACATTGTGTATGTGCAGGATATAAACACAAAAATTGATGATATTAAACTTCAATATGCACTACCCATTTATAACCATCAAAATATTAATGAAATTCCTGACAATGAATTACAGTTTACCATTAGTGATCAGCTTTTTTTTTAGAAACTCTTCTAATGGAACTGAGAGGCAAGTCTATTTCATATGGGTCTTATATAAAAAAGGAAACAAAACTTATAGAAACCAAATTATTAACATGAATTAAGGAGTTGGAAGAAAACTTCAAATGAGAATATTGAAGAATTAGACAATTTGAAATCTGAAATAAATAATATTCAAAGTACACAATTAAAAGGATGTATGATAAGATCCAAATATCAGTGGACTTCACAAGGTGAAAAGCCAACTAAGTATTTTTGCAGCCTAGAAAAAAACAATGCAATAAAAAAAACAATATATAAACTAAAAAATGTAGATGATAGTGAAATAACTGACCAAACATGTATCCTAAATTCAATAGCATCTTATTATCAATCTCTTAATAAGCAAAAAAATGAATGAAGTGCTGATGACTTTAATAACTATGTAAAAGGAATTAATTGTCCAAAATTAAACCAGACTGAGTCCATTTCAATTGAAGGTATCATAACTTAAAAAGAAGCTGCATCAGTTTTAAAAACTATGTCAAATAATAAAAGCCCAGGAAGTTCTGGCTTCAATGCAGATTTTTATAAAATGTTCTGGAAAAAAATTGGTACCTTTGTTGTCAGATCCTTAAATGAAGCTTTCAAATGTGGAAATTTATCTATAACACAAACTCAAGGTATCATAACCGGTATTCCAAAGGGTGATAAATCTAGGCTTTTTATACAAAATTGGCGCCCTATTACTCTTTTGAATACTGTTTACAAAATTGCCTCTGGAGTAATAGCTAATAGATTTAAATTATTTATGGACAAGCTCATTCATAACGACCAGACTGGTTTCATTAAAGGGAGATACATAGGGGAAAATACAAACAAGGCTAATTTATGACATTTTGCACTATACTGAAGAAAATGAGATCCCAGGTTTACTTCTCCTAATAGACTTTGAGTAGGCGTTCGATTAATTGTCGTGGTCCTTTGTACAAAATATACTTTCTTTTTTTAATTTTGGTCCAGTCATAAAGCGCTGGTTTCAGATTTTTTATAAGGATTCTTAGTCGGCTGTTTCTCAGTGTGGTTACTTATCTAATTTTTTCCCTATTGAAAGGGGCTGCAGACAACGAGATCCTCTCATGGTATATTTTTATCCTTTGCGCTGAAGTTTTGTCCCTTGTATTGAGAGATAACACGAATATAAAAGGTATAACACTACATGAAATTGAACATAAATTGTCACAGTTTGCAGACGATACTACTATCTTATTATACGGTACTGATCCTTAAACGAAACACTTAATGTTATACAAGAGTTTTCAAATATTTCATGTCTTAATGTTAATTTTGATAAATCAAATGTTGGCAAGAACAAATATAGTTCTTATACCATAAAAACAAAATGGAAATTAAACTGGATGCAAAACAGCTTTAAAATGCTTGGAATACATTTCCATGTTGACATGTCAATGCTTGGAATACATTTCCATGTTGACATGTCAAAAATGGTTCAAATAAATTACAATGAAAAAATTGTTCAAATGGAAAATATCATAAAGAATTGGAAAAGAAGAATGTTAACACCAATTGGAAAGATTGTAATTGTAAAATTATTCAATCACTTGTTCTTATCACTGCCTAACCCACCAAATACCATTTTAAATTCAACAAAATCTGCAATCCTGACCTTTATTTGGGAGGGGCAAAGTAAAATAAAGTTTACAACTATAGTAAAAGAATATAATGAAGGAGGTTTAAAAAAATTCAATACTTTAGAGGAAATTGGATATATATGGCAAAACTGTATTTTGATACTTACAAACTTTTTAATTGTGGTTATCATTATGCTTTAAATATGCTTGACAGAATTTCAAACCCTTTTTTGGGTAGATGTTTTAAAAAGCTTTTCACTTTATTGTAGTAAATTGGATGTAAAAGCAGAAGAATTGTTGTATTATCCACTATTTTATAACCCAAATATATTGATAGGAAATTAAAGCTTTTTCTTTAAGTCATGGTTTGATGCTGGAGTTACTGTATAGGTGATATATTAAAAAATGGAAGCTTTATTTCTGTTGATGAATTTAATAAAATTTACAGTTTGAAAATAAATTTTATTAATTATATCGGGGTGACCAGGGCAATAGATAAATTTTTGAAAAAAAAATGTATACCCTATCCTACCCAACAAATTGTCAAACCCTTTATACCCCCATTATTACAAATTATATTAAAAAAGGAATCTGGAGCAAAAAGACTGTACACAATTTTAAATAAAAACAATGATCAACCTTCAGTTAAAGCAAAATGGGTTATAAAACTCAATAATATAATTTATGAAAATGAATGGAACTGCATTTTTGAACTACCCTTTTTGATAACAAATGATGTAAAGGTACAATTAATGGTTCCAATACAGAATAATTCATAGGATACTTGGAAAAAATTGTCTTTTGAACAAAATGAAAATAACTGATGATCCATTATGTACCTTTTGCAAACAAAGTGATGAAAATTTAGAACATTTATTCTGGGAATGTCAGATGTCTAGAGCAATTATTGATGACATTTTACCATTTCAATCTTTTCCATTCATTAATAGGACAATTTTTTTCCTTGGATATTTGACAAAGTCTGCTAGTGCCATAAACAACGTTATACTGTTTATAAAGCTATACCTATACAAATGTAAAATGAATAAATGCATTCCTAGCATAGCTGGAGCCAAAAAATACATAAAGTACGAGTATGATAACTTGAAAAAATATCAATTTCAAAAAATAATTTAGAATCTTTCATTATTGAATGGGAACTATTCAATGTTATTGTCACACAAATTTAGAATTTAAACTTGATTATTGTTGTACCGGTAGTTTGTTTAAAACCTACTATTTGTAAATGCATTTTATTGTTTTGTAATGTCTTTTCGTCTGTTATTACAACATCTACATCATTGTTTGTCTTTACTCATTGAAAAATGTATATATATGTATATACTTATAAGCACCTAATAATGTTTATATATATGCCTTTCTCATCTGAAAACACTATTTAAACATCCATGTTGATAAAATGGAATACTATTTATACATCCATGTTGATATATACTAACTGGAAAATGTCACTTTTTTCTTCTTTATTCTTTAAATGTTTTTTTCAACACAAAATTACACGCATTAGATATTTAAGAATTTAGATATATTGAATCTAATTATTGCATTTCATTATGATTGCATTATGTTATTTTGTTTATTTCTGATTGCATTATATGATTGCACTATTGTTCATAATTGTATATGTATTTGTTTGCAATCTCGAAATAAAATGTGTTGAAATTAAAAAAAAAAATAGTTAGGCAAGTAATGACTGTATTTCAACGAATTCACGCTGACATATTTACGTTAGCAGTCTGTAACCGAATGTAGATAAATGCGCGCGAAAGGCACATAATATGTTTTCTGCAAAGAAAAGGACGCCATTCGTTTACTGTTTTATGAACGCACAAACGGTTTACGGAAACACATTCCTTATTTCAATTTTTAAACATTGATTTTCGTTTTATTCAGAATGAAACGAAATATGAACAGAGAAATTAGTTTGTAAAGAAGTCATCATATTTTCCGTATTTTTTAGGTTATTCACGGAGTGTATATTGACAGGAGATGAATCGAGTATTTGACCCTTACTGTAGTAAATTCAATCTTATGCAAAAACAATTCATCCGATTTTATTGGTTTATACGTTATCTTGTTGCTTATTAATTCCTCTTTCAAAAAAATATAACTTTTAGTATATTCCCGTTGTTATTAATGGATTTATAGCGAGTTAAGCACAAGAAATACACATTTTATGTTTTACCACCGCGCGTTTTAACGTGTTGTGGCTATCGATCTTTTACGATTAGCGTACAGCGAAGCGCCGAGGTTATACATTTTGATGTACCCACTCACGTCTTTTGTTAAATTATAGTTTCATTTCTCGGCCGATTTTGACAAATTATATATCATTAGAAAGCTTACGTTACGTAGTAAACAGATATATCAATATATATTAAGTTTTTCTTCTGATTTTGACAGCCCGGCGAGTTATAACTTTAACTTTTGCAAATATCATACCGTTTTGGAGTTTTAGAATCAAGATTTACGGTTGACATGTTCGTACTTAATACCAATTTGTAGCGTTTATATTTGGAGTTCAGTTTTAAAAATTACATCTTGCTTAGGAGAATAGAATTCTGTATACGATAGAAAAAAAAATTGTTTAAAAACGAAAGTAATTAAGGAATGAAGGCGGGAAAATGTAGCGCGCGTTTTTAACGCACTGAACTGATGCTACGGTCTTGGCGATTATGCTTTTGGGTAGAAACCGGCCATTGAATTTCTTTTGCCATCTTATTATATTTTTTATGGAATATGTTGTATTATTTTGTTCACGAAACATATCAATAAAGCTTATTATAAATGAATCTTAATAAATTAACGATTTCAGCTCTTGTTTATAACACAGAAAGGGTGTAAAATTTATGATGAAACAGCGTATATAGCGGACCCTCTCGATATTATTCGGCTTTGCATGCATACTTGAAATAAAATGGGTGTCAAAAACATTCATCGTTTGCTGTTTATTATCAACAAGGTAATTATGTATAATTATTTGAAATGTTATTTACCTTAAATTATCAATTTATTAAAGATTCTTGAAAATCACGGTCCGTGTTACGCGGGTCATTTCGTATTTTGACATCAGGGCATCATGTCCAACTATTGAAAATCAGATTTTTTTTCACCGGGACGATGACGGCTTGGATTTAGACAGGCAGACAGATAGTTTATTCAGACTTAAACAACAGTACATCGTCTTCAACTCAAATATATAAATTATTTTTAGACGAATTGTTAGGTGATTACACATATAGCAGTGATGATTCTGAGAATGTTGCCATGTTTCTTATCCGTGTAATCTAGAGTCCATGGTTTGAGCATTTTTATCGCGGTGTTCAAAAAAAGATATCTCAATAATCTTGTTTATTGATAGATCTGTGGTTTTATTGCCCCTGTGTTCAGCACAAACCAATTATCTCGTTATGATCAGAAACTGTGCTGACCAATACTAAATAACACTATGGTGTCATACGCCACAGCAGGGACCTATACTTGTATATTGGTCCCTTACCACAGGTGGCAATGTCTGGTCAGATTACACTTTTTATGATACCTCCATGTCTTCTCGTGGTATTAGTGGTCATTTCTTGGAGTATTGTAACGCCAAATACTCAATTTTGCGTTTATAAGATATGTAGCGTATTGAAAACATTACAACATTACATACAGATTGCCATAAACTAAATACTGTATAGATGTCAGCCAGCTAAATCACAATAATTATAAGTGCTTAATACCTATACATGTACATTTTAAACATTTAAAAAATCTAATACTTAACATTTAACGTATTTAGCGGGTACCGGTAAAAAAACTCCGTCATTTCGTAGTCCTATAAAGAGTGTATGGTAGTGTACGGAACAACATAATTAAAAACAGCATTCTCATTTGACCACAACGGGGTTAAATAATCTTTCCGAAAAATACAAATAATACAGAGTTTTAATTTAGAATTCTATATATTTATAACTCTGTTAACTTATAAAGATATTTCAATATACATGCTTAGGAAGTTGACCGTGATTTTCAAGAATCTTTAAATAATTTTAATTAATTGATAATTTATGGTTAATAATCTTTCATATAATTTTACATAATTACCTTTTTGATAATAAACAACACACGATGAATGTTTTGACACCCATTATATTTGAAGTATGCAAAGCCGAAAAATACCAAGAGGGTCCGCTATACATTTGTATACGCTGTTTCATCATAAAATTAACACCCTTTCTGTGTTATAATCAAGAGCTGAAATCGTAAATTTATTAAGCTTCATTAATACTTAGCTTTATGGATATGTCTCTAGAACAAAATATTTCAATATATTCCATAAAAAATATAATAATCGTGGCAAAGGAAATTCAAAGGCCGGTATCTAAACAAAAGCATAATCGCCATCAGTTCGGTTCGTTAGGACCGCGCGCTACTTATTTCCGCCTTCATTCCTTACTTGCTTTCATTTTTAAACCAATTTTTGTTCTATCATATACAGAATTCTATTCTCCTAAGCAAGATGTTATTTTTAAAACTGAACTCCAAATATAAACGCTACAAATCGGTATAAAGTACAAACATGTCAACCGTAAATCTAGATTCTAAAACTCCAAAACGGTATGATATTTGCAAAAGTTAAAGTTATAACTCGCCGAGCTGCCAAAATCAGAAGAAAAACTTAATATATATTTATATATCTGAAAACTACATTACGTAAGCTTTCTAATGATATATAATTTGTCAAAATCGGCCTAGAAATGAAACTATAATTTAACAAAATACGTGAGTGGGTACATCAAATGTATAACATCGGCGCTTCGATAAAAGATCGACAGATACGACACGGTCACGTGACTTAGACACAACAAGATATTTGGCGTAACGGTCCCGTTTCATATCCGTGTAATCTAGAGTCCGTGGGTTATTTGAAAATCGTAATACGATCTATTATATGTTGATTTGGGTGTTTTATTAAATCGAACGGAAAACGGCCACATTGGGATATTGATATAAGACGGTGCGTATTAGAAACACTACCTTGCTTAGATTTTGACCAAATTATCGTAGTTTTACGCAGATAAGCGGACACGATTCGGGGTGTTGGTAACGAACGAAATATTTCGCCATATTAAACGATGTTCATTAATGGTTTAAAACCTTAAATGTATATACAAATAGTTTGGTTAAATATATAAACAATTTTGAACTAGTTGCGATAGGTCAGTTGCCTGTGAACTAGAACTAGCATACGTGGTGTTATACTTCAATTTAATTGTTTCGCAAACGGTAGATTGTAAGAATCCACTTTAAATTAACCATTCATTAAAAATTAATGTCTTACTGTGGTTTAAATTATGTTTCTTTTTGGATAGAAATTGTAAGGATGAAAAATGAAAAAAAAATAGTACTAGATAACTTAAACATTACAGTAGGGAATTTTTTTATGCAAATCGACAACAAAGATGGTCGCCAAAGTTCGCAATATGTCAAATTGTTGGCTAATGTCTTGTTTACAAATTACTCAAAGTTCCTTAAAAGACTGTTAGGAGTATACATAGTATGAACATATACTTGTAGAAGTACTGATATTTATTGTTTAACAATGACCTTAGATGAATTTGTTATTTGTGTAATTGATACAAAAATAAAAGCCCATGTTACTTATTTCAAATTGTTGATGATATTTACAACGTCACTTTGACATAGTCTCAAATTTTGTTTGAATTTTTAATTACAACCAAGTCAAGCTGTCGTTTTATATTCTCCTATGAAAACACTTCATATGTTCTTCGAAAGATCGTTATTGCTTTGAGTTTTCAGACGCTTAAAATATTGTTTTTGTTTTCTAACAATTGTAAAAAAGTGTTCCCTAAAGTCCATAGGTTTAGGGACACCATGAAAATATACCTATTTCATCTACATTTGGATGTTCCTATGTATATTGCCACTTGCCGACATGTAATCATGTGCCATACATATTGATTACTAACAATAATATTTTTATTCATTAAATACTTCTTATGTTGTTTAATAGAAAAATACAATGTTAAACTTTTACAACCAAGTACAATCACTTAGCATATAGTATGATATAGTATGAACCTTCAATCATCCAAATTTAACTAACATATAGCGTCAGTGTAATAAAGGTCAAATAACCCCCAACCGGAACTCCTGTTTGCACAATCGGGACACCTCGGACAATTCCGCCATATCGGTGATCGTCTCTCGGGTGTATTTGGTGGAAGGATATGTCTAACGCCTCTAGGCGGAAGATATTACACCGAAAATATAGTTCGGGTTACACACCAACAATTTTGCACTAAATCAATGATAATATAGATATATAATGACCAATGTCTTTAAGGAGTAATATAATAGAATATTTATTAACGATATTGTTTGAAATTAGATATTATTGCATGCAAAATATTCAAATTTTAATAAAATGTTAAGAAAGCAAATTAGTTGTTTATTGAAGTGAAAACATCAACATTATTCAAACTTAAAAGAATCGGTATTTCTTAAATTATATTCATTGCAACATTGCTGATGTTCAGCTCCAGGCGACAAACTTTGAGATTTAATCAATATGTTTATGTTCTATACCATAAACAATCGTACAACGCTGTACAGTGGTACAGAGAAAACTCTTGGATGTAATATAAGAAATAGTAAACTCCACGTTGGTCCCAATGGCATTATAGTGACCAGCCAGGCAGTCACAAACTGTATATGGACCATAGCCATACAGCCCTCAGTTGGGCTATAACCAGTATCGAGACACCTGAACGGTTTCATGGAATGGAATGAGTGGGGCTTGATTGAATTTGAAAAACGAATCTTTCTGTACATTTGATGATGGCAACCATACAGTACTTCTGGCAGATATTGTTTATATTTTATCATAGGCATTTTAATTCCAGATGTTGTTATAATCCCGGCCAGGCAACTAGCTTTTCAAAGCCTTAAACAATCCAGTGCCATTTAAATTAGGGACAGCCTTTTACAATGTTCAGTTTGGTAATATTATTAAATTAAGGCATAACTTTGCCCTTGGAAATGAACTCAATTCAGAATGGCCTCTCAAAATAAGACATACTGTATTGGAAATGTTAAAACTGAGCAGTGGTGTGTTAAAATTTATATTATTTATCTTTTAAGAAACTTTAAGATACATATCACAGGCATGCCCATGGTTTTGGGTCAGTACTCTTTAGATGAGAAACAAAAACACTAAATATGGTTGACAGTGCAGGCAACACTTGTAAAAAGATATTTTCCATCCCTGACTGCCATTATTGACATGAAGTAATTTAACTGTAATATGTCTGAAAACAATGTCAGTCACACTTTTCTAAATATTGATTTATTCATGCATATGTATATATATGTCATACAAGTACAGATCATACAATACAGTTAATTTACAAAATTTAACAATTGGAAAACAATTATCACAGGTTTTGGATCGCAATGCATTGATAACATTTTGAATATCACAGACGGTGTGGTGTAGCCCACTGTCCGATGCGTTCAGATTGCTGTTTGCAGGGTTACATGCAGTCAACTTGATACTTAGTACACATTCTTCAGTGCATGCTGCCTAGGATTTGTAATATACATTGCAAATGGTATGTTTTGGTATCAAACTACAGCTTTGTTGACCATAAGGTTCTTTAGTAGTTTGTATACGCCTTCTTGACATATCTCAATTGTAAGGATATTTTCTGTTACATGGCATGAGAGTACTGGTGTTTGTTTTGAGCCATCATCCAAAATGAACACTGATTGAAACTGGTTTACTTAGATCTCTGCTTTGCCTTTTGAGACGTTGACTAGGTGGCCATTGGAGCGTAGATGTGCAATACCGACGTTATTCTGTTTAGTTTGATTTAAGGAATGACCAGAATGGTTTTGTATTGTTGGGCTGTAGACCTTCATTGATAATTCTGTTAACATGCTCTAATTCTACTTGCCGGTTTCTTTTCTTACTTTTTGTTTTATAGTTTGTCCACTTTTTGTGAGGTTCTAGCTTTTCTATAGAGGCGTGCTTTATTTTTAAGGGATGTCTGCGTTGATGGAAAAAGTAGGATCTGATTTGAAAGAATCTCAAAATTCATTGACTGTTGAGCTGTTGTTAAACATGGTGGGGATATGACCTGATATTTCGACAGCTTTCACTTTTCAGAGATCTTAATTGGCTTTAGAGACAGATTACAACATTTGGGTGACTCTTTTTATTTAGAACGGTTTGATGTCTGAGTCAGCAACGACTATGTCATTGTCTGAGATCCCAGTAGCATTAGATGTGGATTTGACAAGAGAAATGTTTGTAGTGAACTTAAGATCCAAAAGTGTGTTCTCCCTAGTGGGTTCGTCGTCGACTTGTGTAAGATTGAACTCAGCCGATAAGTCAAGGAGCGCTTGTTGAGCTTCTTTATCCTGGACATTGTTTCTCACAGGTAAGTTTTTCCAGTCAATGTTAGTTCTATTGAAGTCCCCCGCGACGACCATTTGACGGTTATGGTTGAGCAAAGCCAGTTAAAGTGATTTACGAAGCTCCTGGACGTCAGAGATGTTTCTATATGGCAAAAAGAAAGAGGAAACGAGGAGGTCTTAGTTGTCTTCCATTTTGATCTGGACCCATTCAACTTCGCAGTTGTTACGAACTCAGCTTTCTCCTCGGCGATGAGATTCCAGTTGACTAATTTAAATTCTCCACCCCGAGTGTGCCTCCATTTCTGGATAATTTGTAGTGGCTCGGGAAGACTTCGCTTGATTGGATAGCTTAATAACGGTGTTTGTTTTTGAATTGCTGTCTTTTGTTGTTTGTATGACCTTTGCACTATTGATAGACCGTTTTTCTGTAGGTTTTGTCTGACGTCCTCGTGAACACATTTAAATAGCGAATGCCTAAAAATAATGACTCAAAATATATTTGTATTGAAAGCAAATAGCTGTATTCATGTAACAAACAATTTAAACGTTGCTGAACTACGATAACATATCATGATGCGGGTACCTGAACATGAACATCAACGAAATCATACTTTAAACAAAACCATTAACTGTATGCACAGACTTAAAGCCATTAACGAAAAATTGACATGCACACTGTTATGAAGTTATTATGTTAAGATAATTATAGTCATACGACATATAGACCTACTTTTCGGTTCTACATCACACACGTTGAAAGTATTCTTATATTATCGCAAAAGGTGGGTCGAACTTTAAACAAGCTAGTTTTTATATTTGATATATGAATAATTGGAATAAGCATGACATTATTCTTTGAAACAAAATCAATGGGATTATTTGTCAGCTTAACTGTACTTTGTATACAAGTTTTAATGTGTAACTTCTGCTCATGGCATTATGCACTTAACATGGCAACTTTAATACAACTACATTAGCTAAAAGATAGTTTAAGATACCTATTAAATACACATACCATCACTAAAATAATGTGTATATACTTTTTGCATTTGGTCAACTGAATCTTATATAATAACGAAACCGAAGAGTACATTTAAGAGAACAATCTTCCGGCTTTGCAATCCTCTATTTTATCTCAAATACTCTGTAACTTTTAGAACAGTTGATGCATACACAATGTTTTCTATGCATAGTATGTCTGCCGAAACAGATAAGGGAGGAAAGCACTGCAAGATTGCTGCACAATGTTTATAGCCTGGTTCTGATATGGGAGGTAACCCCTGTAAGAAATTCGTTGATCATTTCAATCTCCACGCAGAGTTGTCGTTCCATGCTCTTTCATTCAATTTGATCGAGGTATGCTGGTTCCAGTCAAATCGTTGAGCGGTGTTTTTGCATTGCAATTCTTGTGAGTTCTTAAAGGGGAGGAAACCTCTGACAGCACAGAGTGAGGCTAAACCTTTGACATCCAGCTCTGTAAAACAGCGCTCTAATCACAATGGCACGGAAACGGTAAACAAAATCAACATATTTGAGTTATTTTGTTTTCACGCCAGACTTAATAAGTCGTAACGGTGAGTTATGTGAAAGCATCTTTTTAAACACAACTTATTGAGTCGCTCTCAATGACTTAGACAATACCCTGTATAAGCGTACTGTGTGTTCTATCTTAATGCAAGATGCACACGCAATACTAGAAGATTTGAAAGGTCGAATCGACGAAACTTCACAAAACCATGAGTGATTTGTGTTACCTTGTTGTATTATTGAAATTAATGAAATATTCTCCGGCGATTTTTGGGTTACACTACAGATATAGATCGTTACGTTTTCAAGGTTTATGTTTCATCACAGTCCAAAAGAAGGCGCTGGAAGAGGTGGAAAACTATGTATCTCGGCAGAATCCTGGACAACCGTGGAAGTACAGATGCAGACGTCAGAACCTACATCGGTAAAGCACGAACAGCCTTTCGTCAACTGAAGATCATCTTGGGAGCCAGACCATTAGGCATCGTCAATAAGGCTTGCAATGCCATAGTGAAGCCAACACGACAAGACAATCTCTCACCTAAAACCCCAATGGGGGGAATTATAGTGGTTTCGAAACATTTGGTGCCGAAATCTGGGTACAGATGCCAAGAAGATATGCAATACGTAGGGATAGCTGGAAAGACTGACCCAGAAGCGAGAGCATGGAAGAAGCGGATCGGCGGTCCCAGACGGGAACACAGGCGAAGACGAAATGTAATATTCTCTTATGTTAATGCGCACATAGCAACACTTAACCTTCTGCCGATCGCTTTTTCTGTAAAACAAATATATATCGGGAGATATTGTTTATAATGAATAAACCGAATAATCAACGTAGGTTCACATAATTATAATGTCATAACATACGTCGTTTGTAAGTAAATATGTTTGAACATTATCTGGGAATAAAAGAGTGATGTTCGTATAGATCTTAAATGTTAAGTTCATTTAAAATAACTGCACATATTCTGATGAACTGACCCCACGTCCTACGAAGATACCTTTTCACACCATAGTTAGGGTAAGTAATGACCGTACTTCAACGACTTCATGCTTACAGATTATCGGTGGCATTCTCTAACCGAATGTAGAGAAGTGCATGCGACTATCCACAACGGGTTATCTGCCAATAAAAGGACGCCATTTGTTGTTCGTTTACTGTTTCATGGACGCTTATACGGTTAACGAAAACACACAACTTATTTCTATTTTCGAACATCGATTTTCGATTTATTCACACTGAACCGAAATATGAAAAGGGAAATAAGTTCCTTGTTTTGCTTTGTGGTTATTTTGTTTTATAATTAGTAAACGAAAGACGCTATAAAGAAATCATCACGTTTTTCGTACTTGTTAAGGTTACTCAAAAATTAAATATACTCTCTTATATATGATTTTTGGTATTTCATTTAATCGAATGTAAAACGGAAAACGGCCACAGAGAAAATAAATCTTAGATTTTGACCAAATTACCGAAGTTTTACGCAGATAATGTCAGTTATTGCGATAGGTCAGTTGCCTGTGACTTAGAACTAGCATTAATATTGTTGTTGTATTTTTTAATTTTAATTTTTCGCAAACGGGTAGTTGGTCAGAATCAACCTAGTTCATACATTTAAAGTTAACACCCTTACTGTTAATGAACTTATGTTCATTTGGGATACAATTAATATACAAGATACAAGAATCTTTATTAAACGTCGGATATGAACAACAGTAAACATTAGCTCATGAGTTATTACCCGACAAACAAATGTATATAGAATAACAAGTATAGATGAGCTTAAAGAAAGATTAAGCATATCATATAAGCATTTAAAGTACATGTTAAAGGGATCTTTTCACGGTTTGGTAAATTGGCAAAATTGAAAAAAGTTGTTTCAGATTTGCATATTTTCGTTTAAGTTATGATATTTGTGAGGAAACAGTTTTACTGAACATTTACCATAGTCCAATATAACCATTATATGTATCTTTTGACGATTTGAAAACCTAAAAATTATAAAGCGTTGCAACGCGAAACGATCGAATAATTTGGAGAGTTCTGTTGTTGTTTAAATTTACGAAACTACGAAGATTGCTTATATGAGGTATAAAATAATTATACTTTGGATGTCCGGCGGAAAAGCCGAGAGGGCTAATGCGTTTTTACTTCAGACAAACTCCAGGACTCCGGGGGTCACTGGTTCGAGCCCTGGTACCGGCAACTTTTTTTTTCCTTTTTTTAATTTTATTCTTGAATTTTTTTACTGGAGCTTTTAAGATCCAATGTTTACATTTATCAATATAAAGCATTTAATAACAAACTTCAAAATATGCCAAAATCTGTGAAAAGGCCACTTTAAAGCGCATAGTTAAAGCACATAAAACACAAATTAAGTACAAGTGTACATTAAGAGCATAATATTTTGCATGCAACAAACACATACATATTAGACAAAGGGTAAGAGACCTAAAACTACATTAAAGTTATCTTGCATGGTTAAATATTTACACATATATTATACACATTTAAACACTAAACACAAAGCATAGCAGACCTAATATAAATTTAAGATATTAAAGCAGGTATAGCACATAAAGACATGTTTAAAAACATATTCGAGCACATGAATAACAAATACATAGCACATATATACATATATAAGACATTTTAAAGCACACAAGAAACGAAACATTAAGCACATAGATATGACTGGTTAATTTTAAGCATAATAAGGAACATAAGACAAACAGTACAAACAAACAACAAAGCAGGCATTGGCAGTCAGCTGAGCACTATGTTCTTACTGACGTTGGAATGTCTAAATCTGTCCAAAAAGGTGAACATGTCCAATTTATGACAGATTTGCTTCTCTAGTACTTGCTGGTACTAGAACAAAGCGTAAGTGTCCTAGTGCCCGCTACAGGTACTACTCAACTGAAAAATATATAGACAGGCAGCAACAAAGAAAAAGCTAACATACAATATATAACATGGAAAGAGTAACAAAGCAGAACAAACAACGGGTTAAAGTGATATTATGGGCATCTAACAGTATATAGGTGTTTATCGCAACCGTTGTATATTTTTTGTGTGTTTTCACTTCATATATATACACTTATTATTTGTTAATGCAGCATCAACATATTAAAACAATATCCCGGAAAGATAAAAATTATGCATTTGAATATCAACCTTACTTTCGTTTTGACAACTGACGACAGAAATTATTCGATGTACGATGAGAGTCTAAATGTAGTTTTCATGCAGATTCGTTCATACGACACAAAGACACAATTTTGTTTTACGGATCATTTCGGCCTAGAGGACTGGGTGAGTCATGTAAAATATCGAAAATAATATATAGTTGTTATAAACAACTGGTAAAATTATGAGTTGTAGATAATTGCTCAGTTACCAAATTTTGACTTATTCTTTTGACCTGTTAATTCTTTTCAGCCCACTTTAACAGTGAAAAATGCCCATAATATCACTGTAACTGAAAAAGTAAAACATATAAAATAAACAGGACAACAAGAACAAGCAAAGGCGTGAGAAGCAGATTACTCGCACGTGGCATTTTGGACCCGTCCAGGTGCGGCTCAGCCGGAAAAAGTCTTTGTATTTGTCGACTGTGCGTAAGTCTTCTGGGAGTCTGTTCCACACCCGGATAGCTTCAAAACGAAATGAATTTTTGCCATACCTTGTTGTCCTCACTTGTGGCGTCTCTAGGATGTTTGAATATCTAACTGGTCTTCTGGGATATAAAAATGCTAATCGTCGGTGCCAAACTCCGCGCAGAGATTTGACGGGAACCAGCATAGATGAATCAACTCTGCGTGGAGATTGATTCGGGCCCTGTGTTGTTAGGATGATAAACGAAACAATTAGTAATAGCTAACCTCCACTTAACAGTAGGGTACGATTTTTATGTAAATCAACAACAAAGATGGTGCCTAACTTTCGCGCCAATATGTCAAATTGTTGGCTATTTTTTTGTTTACAAACTAGCCAGAGCCTCATAACAGACTTTTAAGGGTATACATAGTATACAAGTTCACTTGTAGACGTGCTTATATTCATTTTAAGCAAAGACCTTTTAACGCAGATGATATTTTTCATTTCACTTGTTTAATACCCCTCATTACACCTTGTCTATCATAATAAATCAGAAGCAACTCACATTTGGCTGTTAGGGGGAAACATAAACACACTAAAGTGTTTATGTTGTGGATTGGTGTATTTAACTGAGCTTAATTGATATATTATTGTAAAAATACGGAGCTCCAATGTGGGATCGAACCCACCACCTCCGGAGTGGTAGTCAGACACTCGATCTCACAAGTGATAATTTTTCATTTGCCTTTTGCGTTATTTGCGCATGAAAATTACCAAAAGCACATGCGACAAAAATATCTGCGTCTAAAAAAGCTAATTGATTCTCAAGAAAGATACTTGTCAATTCTTGACACAGCCCGATTTTTCCGCATTTTATCAGAACGCAAATGCTGATTTTTACTGTAACACCGGGTATATGTGTACTACATCATACTTCGTCATTCGTATCTGCGTTTCATACTGGTTCTCTGCTTTGTGCCTGAACTATAAGGTTGACGTTAAACAATCAAAACGTTCGCATCCGCTTTCGCTTTCTGAACTGTCAAAATGCCAGCCAAAAAAATAATTAAAACCCTGCATATATATATCAAGATCAATTAATTTTAAAGGCTGCATTTTGAATTGCCAAAAGTAATAAACATGTAGCATCCTCCGAAAGCCCCAGCGAGGAAAGTACATTTTCGATTAAGTTTTTGCTTAAATGGCTCTATTCAAAGAATTGAACTCGGAACTCAGTGTTTTAATGTTATGTGTTTTTAGTTATAACAAACTCGGAACTCAGTGTTAATGTTATGTGTTTTTAGTTATAACAGTTACTTTTAGAAATTAAAATGTTTATGAATCCTTAACAATTCGTTGATGTTTCAAGTTTTTTATAAATAATTTGAAAACCAAAAAAGCTCATTGTTTTTGGAAAAAGCTCATTGTTTCAGCACATGTGCACTTTAAAAACTCATTGGTCAAAAATGAAAAATAGCGTTTCGTCCCACTGATAATATATAGCCGGGTAGGTGTGAATAATACCGTGTAGGTGTGAATCAAAAGGGGACACTTTTGCACCTGTGATAGTCACCTCTGTGACCTGTAAAAACATTGTTTAATTTCAAGATTATTTATTCAGGTTAAATGTATTCTATGTGCGATTTTTCATAATTTAAGATTTATTTTTAAACATAATAATTTTATAAAATGTATTTCGGTTTAAGATTTATTTTAAAGTTGTCATATAGATAATATATAGTACATTAACAATATCGATATGGAATACATAAATAAAATAAAACATTATCATGCCACAAGATATATTTCATTTTAAGATTTATTTAATATTTGTACACATATATACACACAATAAAACAGCCTCTTATACACATAGCAAATATAGTACACTACACGTTTTTTTATCAGATTTCACAAGATATATTTCATTTTAAGATTTATTTAACATTTTTTACACAAATATATACATATAAACAGCCTCTTATACACATATAGCAAATATACTACACTACACGTTTTTTTCTTCAGATTTCACAAAATATATTTCATTTTAAGATTTATTTAACATTTTGTACACAAATATATGCAAACAATGAAACAGCCTCTAATACACTAAACATGTTTTTTTCAGATTTCTTTCTTAAAACCTCGTCTTCGTCATGAACCTGGTCATGAGATGTGTCAGGTCCCAGACCTGCAATGCGACTGCATGCCCGCAGAAGCTGGGTAGTTGTCGTTTCGTCGTCCTCATACTTATCCCATATGAGGAAGATTCTCCCGTGGATCTCTTTGTACTTCTTGCGATGCACACGTGTTAGGGCGTGCTCAGACACTAGGCCGATCGTCATATCCACCGTATCTGCCTCACGGCTAACAGGGGACGAGCACATAGAACCCTAGGTCGGCACGCCCTGCCCGAGTGTTGATCCTGCGATGCCACAACACAAATAGTATAGTTATAGTTATTACATCACATGAGTGTCTAAAAATCGAAGCACTAATGTCAGTTGTGATTTCAAATAATTATTTAATTGATATAATAAAATAATTCAATTACCTGCTTCAAAATCCAGCATGAACCACTCGACGAGTAGATTTTCCAGTCGTTGGTGGATGGCTGACAGCACCCTCACATAGTTCTCCTTCAAGCGCCTCGACATTAACACATACACCAACGGCACTTGCTTGGTGTCGTCACCCTTTTTCACAAAGGCGTGGATGCTGAACAGCTGGTAAAAGGGAGATTTTACCAGCTTGAACGTTCAGTCGATGAACCATCTCCGGGCTTCCTTCAGTTGGGAGATGTTGAATGTCCTGTCTTCAACTTCGTCGGAACGGGACTCAACCGAGAGTTCAGACATTATAAAAATGTTATTAGCCTCTGGTATCTCCGGTACCTCTGGTGTAGCATCCATTGGAACCTCCACCTCGGGTGTAACATTCATTGGAACCGGTCGGCTACACTCGCGACACTTCCATTCGACAACGACTTCCCCTTTCATCATTTTCCTATACTGCCCTAAACTGACACCAGTCTCACACAACAGATGTTGCCATCTTTCACATTCGTCGCATGATATCGCTTGTCATCTTCACCAACATTCCGTTCACAGTACACACAAGGGTATTGGTCTGCCATTACTGGTTTTGTGAATGCAATAAACAACGCACCTATTATATAACATGTGTTCAACTGACCTTATTTACTCTTTCAGTGTTAATTACACAGTTTGTACAAACCACACGGCAAATTAAAGATAGTTAATTAGTTTACTAATTGACCATTAAAGGCCTGGGTCGCTAATTAATTGTTTGCACGTTGCTACTATAACATTAGAATGCCTTTAGCGGCACATGCCGCTAATTAATAGTTTGCGAGTTGCTAGTAAAACATAAGCTTTTCTAAAAGTAAATGATCAACATTTTATTATTTCCCTATTGAAAATAAATTGTATTATTGTTCATTCATGCTTTCTAATTATTTTTAAATGTAATACATATACATAATGCATAAAATAAGACACTTAATGTTTTATATTTATTGGACATAATGCACATGGTGCCTAAAATAAAAATAACAGCACTTGATGTTTTATATTTATTTAACACAATGCACTCTGCAAACATAATATAATGATCGCAAAATTAAAATAACAGCACTTTATGTTTTAAATTTATTGAACATACATGTAATGCACATGGTGCATAAAATAAAAACGACAGCACTTTATGTTATCAATTTATTGAACACAATACACTATGCAAACATATTATAATAATAATAATCGCATAATCAGCAAAACATGCTTTTGGCAAAATAAATAATATCATAAACACATATACACAGTGTGATAAATATTAATAACTGAAACACTAAACGGTAAAATAAACAAGAAAATATAATTATAATTGTTAACACAATTGTAATTTGGTACATCAATATACACCCCATTATGATTCACACCTATATGATATTATTCAGACCATTCTGGCTATATATTATCAGTGGGACGAAACGACCAATCCCTCCCAGCCCCTTCCTACACAATTATCAGTGGCACGAACTGGTAGTGGCACGAAACGATCTAACCATGTTGCTGAAAAGCTAGCTCAACAGCAAGGCTGTTGGAAGTGACCATAAATCACTACACTCCTCCCCCTTTTATTGTTTCAAGGCCAGACATGCCTGCTACAGCATGTCACATTGACTCTTTTTGCTATATTATAGTGTCGACCGCTTCACAAGCTGTTCGTGTTTGCCTCGTCGCCATTATTGTAAAAATACGGAGCTCAAATGGGGGATCGAACCCATGACCTCTGGAGTGGTAATCAGACAATCTTACCATGTCGCTGAAAAGCTAGCTCAATAGCAAGGCTGTTGGAACTGACCTTAAATCACCACAATATTTAACCTTTAACCTGCTCTGTATGTAATAACTGATAAGCCTCATTACTGCTGAATTTTAAAGCTAAAATAATTTCTATACTAGAGACTGAAATGGGTGGTGGAGTTTAACACGCTCCATTTCAATTATTACAAGACATAAGTAAATAAAACCTAATTGTTCTTATTTATCATTGATTGTAGATTATGATGGTACTTTTTAAAAAAAAATGTGTTTTTTTACCTTAAGGTTATAAACTTAAAATTGTTATTAAACCAGTAATGTTCAGTTTCTTTTTACTTCATTGTAAATTTTAAGCAATTTACAATTGAATTAAATGTATATTTTCTTACAATTATTTGTTTTTATTTATAAAAAAAACACATTTAGAGTCTCATTTAACGTAGTCTGTCGAGCAGTGATTTCAAATCTAACCGGCAGTAACTGAGCCCCATATTTATTGCCAGTGCCAGGAAAATATTTATTTCAGCAGAGATTAGATTACCTCTTCCCATTTTCTTATTCTTGATTGTTGTTTTCATGGGCCATTTAATCTTGCAGAAGCATAGTTAAATATCACTAGGCACTAGGCAATTAATCAAACCATCATCTATTAACAATTTCAAGAAGTCTAATGGCTCCTGACTGACCATTCAATGTTCAACTGTGCATTACCTGTAAATGGGGCAACAAATGTCACAGACCCTCAAAAGACCAGCCATTCTAAACATCTAATTGAAAACTTTGGAATCTGGCAACAGGATACAAAGCAATGTTTGATTGAGTAATACCCAGTTATGCAAAAAGATGCATCCTGGGGACTCTCAATTGGTTTCAGATAAGCGTCTTTTGTCAATTTTATGCTTACAAATACCCTTAATTTAAAGCGTTTCTGAGAGACCTGATAGTGCAATACAACTTAAGCATATTTGTCACACTACATATATATTGAGAGTGGGCATGTTGCCTAAAATAACTAAATCATAAATTTTCAAAAGTATTTGTTTAGATTATTGTTATTGGTACTAAATTACATTAAATTGTTGTTTTCCAAATTATTAAAAAAAAAACAACAGTGAATAAATTGAGCTTAACTTATTGGTTCCTTACGAAGATTATAATACTGTGAAACCATCAAGTATGCCTAGTATTAACCCAAATAATGCATATGTAAAGTTTCACTGACTGTTGCATTAATCGGCTAGGTTAATATGGTTGTTCCATTGTAAAAACACATGTGATGCATCACAGGATTAAAACAAATAAGATAAAATTTGCCAAACTGCAATTCTCAATTAATCAACTAAATGCAGACTGAACATGTTTGCATCTAGAACACTCTTTCTGTATTGATAAATATAAAAACAGTATTTTCCAACAATACACATTCATGACTCAGAGTCCACTCATTATTTACAATTAAAAGAAAATCACTGCCTCCAAGTTGTAACAGAACATCTTGATCATTTTCTTGATTGCTCATGTTGTATGTACACACCATTGTACAATGTAAACATCAGAGCAACAGATAAGATTTCATGTAAATTTGTTTTCACTACAAGCTTTTTGCAACAATTAGTTTTTTCCCTCAAAACTTTTTGTCAATTTATAGTTTTTTACAATTTGATAAAAACTTACCTATTTTCTCCTCTGCATCATTGTGTTCGGTACTTTTATTGTGCTTGACTATCATGTCCTTTTGAATATCGCATCATCCAGCCCTAGCCCATTCTGTTTTAACATTACCTTTCATACGAAATTTGCCCTTAAGGTTAATCTGCCAACCCTCCCCATCAATGATAAGCTAGTTTGGGTCACGTAACTAATTGGAACATATTTGGCATGCACGCCGATAATGGAAGTTTCTTTCGTGCTTAGCAGCCGACATTTTCCAGCATTTTTATTTCTGAAGCACATTTTTTAATATACTACGGCCGGAACCTGTGTCTATTTAAACTGACTACAAATATTATGGTTGCACTAAAGGTCACAATATTCTAATTAAAATCAAATGTGTTACAAAGGGCAACAGTACAAAAAAGGACTAACAATAGATTGTAATTTGTTTTCCCAGTTTCATAATCATAACAATCATCAAACGATCCTTATGTATTGTCCACTAAACATCGATTCATTAAAATATAAAATTGAATTCATTTTGTGATTGTTATTTGTATAAGGTGCTTACATAGGAACAATGGAATTTCTGTTAATTACTTGTTTACATGATACTCTTACAAATAAGAAAGTTACACTCTATTTAAAAAAAAGCAAGTGACGCTGACAGTTCGGAACAGCATTTTTTTTACAAACTTATCTACTTCAACAAAGGACTTACCAAATGCCAAGTATTTCTTTATTTGTGAAATCACATGCAAAAGGGTTTATATAAATTTATTTGCATATTCATGAAAACAAGTAATGTGTTCGTCAGAAACACAATGCCCCTTATTGCGCCGCTTTGAAATATAATTTTTTTTTACCTTTGACCTTGAAGGATGACCTTGACCTTAAACTTCCACCACTCAAAATGTGCAGCTTCATGAGAACGCCACTTTGAATTTTTTTTTATTTTTTTTTTTGACCTTTGACTTTGACCTTGAACTTCCACCACTCAAAATGTGCAGCTTCATGAGATACACATGCATGCAAAATATCAAGTTTCTATCTTCAATAATGCAAAAGTTATGGCCAACGCTTAAGTTTTTTCGGACGGACGGACAGACTGACATACACACTGACATACTGACTGATGGACAGTTCATCTGCTATATGCCACCCTACCGGGGGCATAAAAACATCTCAAAACTTATATATGATTATTCATAGAAATTGTTTGGTGTTTGTGTAAAAGAACACATGGAAGCTTGTAAGTGGCAAAAGCTTATTTATAAACCTGGTATTCACTATTGTTCATAAAAATTATTAGAATCTTTGATTATAAACTATTGTTGCTTTCTTTGCAGAATGAAGCACATAATCCAGTCGAGATTAACCCTTGTCAAATAAAAATGCACTTTTTACCAAAACACACATTTAGCGCACTTAAAAGTGCGTTAATTGTGTGTTTTTTGTTAATATGTGCGTTTTCAGTGATCAAAAGTGCATTTAAGTGCGCTTTTTGTGCGTTTTTGCTTTTCAAGTGCGTTATTTTAGTGAAAAAGTGCGTTTTTTGTGTGTTTTCTTCATCTGTAAGTGCGCTTTTGAGTGTAGATGTGAGCAAAATGTGTGTTTTTTATCTAAGAAGTGCGTCTTTTATTTAGGAAGTGCGTTTTTTGTGTGTTTTCTTCATCTGTAAGTGCGCTTTTGAGTGTAGATGTGAGCAAAATGTGTGTTTTTTATCTAAGAAGTGCGTCTTTTATTTAGGAAGTGCGTCTTTTATCTAAGAAGTGTGTTTTAAGGTTTACAGATGTGGGTTTTTTCTCACAAAAGTGCGTTTTTCTATTTTGATGTGCGTCTTTTTTAAGCATAAGTTAGTCTTTTATTTCATAAGTGCGTTTTTATCATATGATCTGTTTTAAAAGAATGTATCTAAAAAGACACATGTTTAACACACTTCTTAAAAAGTGCGTCTTTAACAACCGTTTAGCAAATGTTGTACAGAAATTGAACAAGAAACAAAATTGTTGCAGGCTCTAACAATTTATTTACATCAAATGATTAAACATAGACATATATCTCAGTAACCTGTAATAATATAAGGGGCAGTTTGAATAATTACTGGTTGTCCATATTAACCTGATTAATGTTTACATACTTTATCATACAATTTCAATGCATACCCTATTGCTTACGTTTTAATCTCAAACATTTCTAAAAATTTCCACCTAAATCAGACTGTGTGTAACTAATTAAAAATATTGAAAGTGTCAAAAGTATTATGTGGGCTTGATAGTATCAATTATATTTCTTCAACATAAATAAGTATTTGAACTTTCTTATACTGATATTTATACCCTAATACAATTAATGTCTACCACATTGACCATAAACATACATTTTAAAAGGCAATTAAAATAATATGTATACTATTAATATTATTTGCTAAAACCATTCAGCATGTTATATTTAAATATTTACAATTAAATATAATGTGTTAAGGGTGCTGTGTATTATTCAATAAATATTTTGGTGTTGAAATGACTGCCTTATCAGTATTTCTCAAATTATGCAATTTTTGGCTTAGACACAGCATGGTATCAGATAAGAGAATAGCCAGTCCCTATCAGTCCTCCATCTTAGCCTAACTAAGGGGTGTTGATATACTTTTGATTTGTTCAGGCACCATCTATTTGAGAACCACAGATAGGAAGTTATTTTTTGAAAACAAGCAGCATCAGCAACTGACTTTAAGCTAGAATTAAGACTTATTATTTTAGTGTAAAATGTCTTGAAATACTTTCAGCATGAAGTATTGTGTGATGAAAAAAATGTGTATTTACTACAATGTGTAAATCAACAATAAGTTTGTTGCAAAGGAGATTAAAAGTGGGTGGTTAAAGACATAAAAAGTGATATGGTCTAGTTCAACAACTGCCTGTATTTTTGGAATACTGAAGAACAGTCTGTTGTAACAGGTTCGTATTTTCAATTCTGCATCCCTTTTTTATTTAGTTTATTGAATTAATAATGATCATTATCATATTTATGTATTGTCACTGGGAAATGTAAATGGATGAGTAAATGTAATGCAATTTTAAAGAAAAACAACACCATTTGAATTATTATGGCTGTATTTTATGGTTATTGTCATCTTAAAGTTATTTATACCTATTTTTGGTCATTAATGAACAGATTTTCCCCCATATTAAATGAGAACTTTTAAATTTATAGGTTAAGCCCCATGGAAAGAATGTGCATCATCGCATCGCCTGCCAAAAAAGGGAGCAAAAAAGAGACTACCTGATGTATGGACTTGAATACCAGGTTTTACCCTGCACAAGCTGGCCGACATGAGGAGAACAGGAGTGGGAAAACCGCGCCCTCTCCTTGACCAAGAAAAGCTGGATTTGTTTAGAGGTAAAACTATACAGGGTACTGGTTATTGCATTTTAAAGGTGTCACACTTCCGACCAGTCCACACAGCAAAATAAAACCACGTATCTTGGTACATTTTCGAACAGTATTTTCTATCAAACGTATTTATTTATGAAAAGCGTTAAGTCACATGTGATCAGGGGATTAAAATTGCAAAATAAACAACCAAAAACAACAAGCAAACAAACTAGTTTTGATTTAAATTTATAATTTTTATAGCAACAAGATTACCATAACAGCAATATTCAACACTTACATTATAAAATATCTTTCAGGACCTGATCAAATGAGATCATGCACGAGACGCATCGCGCAAAGGCCATGACAGTATAATTGTTGCAAAGAA